>NC_085084.1:50000566-50028948 GCF_963662255.1 Cinclus cinclus
TCCAAAATCCTTTTTCTCTATTCCTCCTTCAAATTTACCAACATGAGTTGTATAATCACATAGGCAGAGGAATCTGCTTATCTGATTCATTCACATTAGTTTGGAGGATATATGACTGGAAAAGTCAAAACAAGTTTAACTTGTTTTTTAGTTGAATTTATAAAATAAGGAAAATTATTCCTCAGCTTGGTGATCCGACCATCAAATCCTAAGGGCTCTCCTAGGAGAAATACACATGGAAACCTGGTTCTTCTCTTATTCACCCTAATTTTACACTGATGTAATTCCACTGACCTTGAACAAGTTATTTTAAACTTATGTCAGCAAAAATGAGTGGAGATAGGGAAAAAAAGACTGTTGGGCTGAAACCATTATTCACATACTCAAATTCAACCATGGGCAAGTTTTACAGTCTCTTCCTCCTCTGTAAAACTCAGCAAAATCACTGATAGTCAATCGGTCCCCTAAGATTTATGAGGACATCTCTGATACCTCATTAGAAGTCTAGAGATATATGCACAGACAGGTACGAATGAGCAAAACCCCCTGGGAATTATAATACACCTTACATGTGAACCACCAGAATTACAAACTCTGCCTAAGCAGTGAGATAAGGAGGAGTAAGCAGAAAGACCCTAGTGCAAGAGAGAACAGATAGGATCTTGGCAATGAAGAATTAAATGTAAAAATTAAATAGCTAACACTTTTATTTCCCTATAATTATATTAATTTATTTGCAATTATTCACTGCAATAACACTGATCTCAATTAATTCATTTGGCATTAATGTTGTTATGAGAAACACTTCCAAAAGAGTTCCCCAGTAATTCAGAATTAGTTAAATGTACCATTAAACCAAAATGTGATCAGTTCATTTCTGTTATTATTTGCAAGATCTATTGAAAAAAATATTTCCTTTCAGTCAGTTTTCTGAGGCATTCATCAACCCTGTAGTTTCTATGCCAGGGCATGCCTCTCATTTAACCTTATTCCTCATTCAATTTTCATCCTGATGCATTAGTATTAAATCATAAATAAATGGCAAATGAACATTGCTTTGGCTACAAAAAAGAGCAATCATTAAAGAAACCTCTCAATAGGTATGAATCAGAGACAGGAAGCCTTTACTATATTTTTACTCAAATTTTCCTGGTTGAGGAACAGCCTGCAGAAGCATGCTCTGCTCATATTTACGTCTGCCCTCATTTTTTCATTCCTTAACCATTTTTGCCTATTTCTCAGTAGCTTTTGTAAGCAACTGCCAGGTATACCCAGGCAATAGATACTCCTTCGCTGACTGTTGCAGTATAATTTTATATAAGCCTGTTCTCAGTCTATAATGTAATCCAGCATGAGAAAGCATGAAAACAAGAAAGAAATCAAGGCAAAGAAACAGGCATCCTGATCTGAAAAACATGTCTAATTAATAAAGTGAGATATGCAGAGAATTATCACCATTTGTCCTAGTGACCTCTCCAGAAGATAGAGCAATGAGACTGGCAAGTTTTTGTTCAGCATGCAAAGATGCACATTAATTTTTCTGTTTCTTTTGAACAGCTCAAAGCAATTTTCCATAAGCTACATCCCTGCATAACCATCTAATGCCTCTGAAAATCAGTGAGAAGGTGTAAACCATAACAGGATCTGTTCTTTGTTCTTAATATTCCATACATAGCTTCTGTTTTCTCTTATCTTTTTACTTAATTTAATTTCTATCATTGTGTGTTCGGTTTCTTGAAGGAGTCAGAGAAGTTCATGTGTCCTTAAACTGAGAATAATTACGTGTGAACTAACAGAAGTTGCTGGCCTGAGCACTGTGATAACCTGGCTTAATACAGGCTACATTACACAGGCAAGATTAAATGTTTTGTGGGTTCCAAATCTCTGCAACATAGAATTTTTATGTCTTGTCCTCAGGTCTGGAGTACATTTAAGACTGTTGTAAATCAGGATTGGATCGCTGATTCCACTTCATCTGCACAGGTCTACACAACCAGACAGATGCAATGCTTGCTTGCTGAAAAAAGGAGGAAGGGAGGGAGGCAGGCAGGAAGGGAGGGGGGAAGGAAGGAGGGAGGGCAGGAAGGGAGGAAGGGAGGAAGAAGGGAAGAAGATAATTGCATGTCCTATTTTATTATTCAATAGAGTAATACCTCTGCTAAAGTCATTAGAGCTCTGTTGTTGTGAAACTCAAATACAGAGAGAACTGAGCAGGGTTCAGAATTAAACCTTGATCAAATGCAGGAGTCCCACATTTCTAAAGAAAACCATCACATGGCAGAACATAACCACATGTTCAAAACCCAAGGGATGCATTTTTCAGAAGCCAATATACAAAGAGATCACCATGTGCAAATTTCTGCCATCTCAAATCTGAGTCCAAACAAAATATCAAACAGCAGATGCTGCTACTGGCACTAGTGCATCACAAGCTATGGCTTGCCCTCCAGATTTGGGGTGTTCATTATGTCCTTGAACACTGCTCTAGAAAAGGAGTACAAAAGAGAAGAGGGACCCAAACAGCAGTATAACTCTAAAATCAATAGAACATAAAATCATTTTTGCAGAAAGAATAACATGCTTTAAATCGCGTAATACCTTGGGCCCAGTCCATGGTGATCTGGGCAGCTATTGATTTCTGCACAGTTTATGCTGACATATCATTAGCTAAAAGCCTGGTCAAGAATTCAGAAAGAATGCTAAAAGTGTTAGATTTATCCTGGCTGTGGCATTGTTAACACCAACATCTTGTGATTTATACTGGTGTGAGAGGGAAAAACCCTGTAATACAGATACAGAACAAATGAGCAGCTAAAGATCTTGAGAACAGCAGGCTGTCCTTAATATGAGGCTAACACTCAGAAAAACAAAAACATATTATTTTATATGAATTTTCATAATTTTTATTTGAGGGCATGAATAAATGAGAGAAAATAAAAGCTTAAGGTGGCAAAGGAAAAAAGAGAACTGACTCAAAAAAACCCCAAAATTAATGCCAAGAATAATTTCCTGTCTCTGAGATCTGGTTAGTCTTGGCCTAGCACTCAAATAAAGACTGCATAAAGTTCATGGATGTGATGTTGAGAACAGTCTTGAATCACCAGAAAGAGAATATCTGCCTTATCTACAACTTCAAGGATTAGAAATCGATAGTGCTGAGCAAAAAAATGTTGGCACAGCATTTCTTGTTAAAGCCAAATAAATATGAAGATTCCTTCAAAGAAATGAGCTCAGAAAATAAGAGAGAATTGTGCATAGTCTTAGCCAAAAGCCTCTATAGTACCAAAACATACACAAACTGACTCCCAAGGCAGTCCTGTTCTAGCTAATCTCTACTGTATCCACAAAACACAAAATAACCTCAAAACATGTACCTATGTAAAGCCTCAAGAACGATCAAGAGTGACTGAGTTCACATTTTTAATGAGTATTCCTATTGCCTCCCAGACTGCAAAAAGCAGCAGGCCACCTGTAAAAAAAGAAATAATGTTAATATACTAATATTTCATTTTTGACGGGTGGTACAAAGAAATAATGCAGCTAAAAAGTAGTAAAAGGAAACACTTTTGTTATTCTAGTATTCATTCAAAACAGGAAAAAAGGTTTGTAAACTCAGAAGGAACAAAAAACTGTGCTACAAACACAGAGATATATTGGGTAAATTAATCAGTGTAATTATTTCTTTAATAGGTCTTTCTTAGGTTTAAATCAAAAAGAAAACAAGTCATCTTGTCTCTTGAAGTTTATTGCAGCAGCTTATCAGCAAGGAGGAAAAATATGTGCCAAAGAAAGGAATATTTAGACTGAAAGATCAGCACTCTCAATCAATAATTATTTTATTTATAAGTATAGAAGGATGCATAGTCTTGCTTCAGTTTTGAAATTTAATTCCATTTTTGAAACAGGATATGATTTTTTTTTAAAAAAATCTTAATACTAGTTTATGCTGAAACTGGTGCCAGTATATATGCTAAAAAAACTGTTTGAACTCCATTCTTACCAAATGCACAGTGTTTTCTAGGTGCATGTCAAGCATATTCAACACTGCCATCTCTCTTAATAGAAATTTGCAGGTATTCCAAGCAATGCAGTCAAGAGAAGCCCTCTTTACCGATGCTGACGTTGCAAAACAAACAGTAGCCCAAAAGATGAGAATCTCACTCTCCCTTTCTGGTAAGAACCTCTGAAAAGCTGGGTCCTCCAAGCTATTCCTCTTCTGCACACCAAGCAACTGTGACAGTGGAGTTCCTATAAACAAGAGTAAACATTCACTACCTTTTGGGGGTTTAAACAGTTTGAAAATAAGTATTGGGATGAATATTCAGATTATAAATTATTAATTGAAGTGTCCCTAAAACAAACGTTGGATTTTTCAAGTCTTACAATTAAAAAAAATTACTGTTATTTAGTCACACAAAATAAACATTGTTACTGAAAACAGTAAGGGAAAGGATGTGAAATAAATAGCTCTAAGACATACTAAGTCACTAATACTGAGACATACTAATGTAACTGTTTTCACTGTGGCATTGTTGTTGTTTCTTATGCATACCTGGTAAATATTTAAACAAAAAGATAATACCTATTGCCATAGGCAAAGGTCAACATCCATTTTTACACAAAAATCCAAGAAATAAGGTTGAACTTTTGGATCTGGGAATGATTTCTAGGAAGGTTAACACACCAGTTAGGTCAGTTTTAGAACAGAGACCTTATTGTATCCAGATATTAATGGCTCTAATTGCCAGTCAGTTAAAAGGAATGCTGAAAGCGATGTGGGCATCTATAACAAACAAACAAACAAAACAAAAAACAAAATTATCCATTACCTGTAAATTTTGCCATGGATTGACACACTGAAAGTATCATAGAATGTTAAGGGATTGGAATGGACCTTAAAGTCCCAACTTCCCCTGCCATGGCCAAGGACATGTCCTACTAGATAAACTCCATTTTCCCTCCCTATTTCTTCTGAAAACACAGGAGTATTTTTTCACCAGATCCAAGGTACTTCTACAGGTAATACGGATCAACTGTCAAACAAGCAATCTCCCATATGGAAACAGTTGTTTTTTACAATAGTTCTGCCATTGTGTGCACTTTAAAGGAAGCTAGTTTTCCTCTGATTATTTTTTCATCTTTTCATTAATCATCTAATAATCTAAGGGATCTCCTTTCCAAAAAATGCTAAGAGAAAGAACTTCTCCCAACATCTTAGGAACCTAAAATAAGTAAGATGTTGGGAGAAGTTCAGAGATCTACATGTTCATCTGCATGCTCAGCTAGAGGAAGATGTCACAGGAAGGATCACCAAAATTTAAAGGTTTGGGAGAGCCTTGCAATGCAGTTTGGAGCAGAAACTTGGCAGTAGCTTTCCTATATTCTATTTAATATAGAGATAATATTGACAGTCATAGTGTCTATTGAGTTGTGTTATTAAAGTGTACATGGTGGTCTGCAAAATCACAGGATGAAAAGCATTCCCTGATTCCAATTATCTATCTTATTTAGTAGGCAATAGCTCATGTAAGGCAAATGACTGGTGAGAAAAGGCATGATAGGAAGACTTACTGCTAGTCTTTGCTGGAGCAAAGAATTAAAGGCAAAGATTGAAAGTGAGCACGGGGCAAGATAGCATTAAGTGCAGGCAAGAACCGTCATAGAACACTTTGAAACAATAGGTATCACAGATGAAGTCCTAAGGCAAGGAAGTGGAAATGGAGGAGTGATCAAGCAAATCAAGAAGTGAAGTCTGAAAAGTGTCTTTTTCTTCCTGAAGTAGAAAAGCAGGAAGGAAAATGAGAGGCATTGAAGGAAAGGTACAGTGATGAGAGATGGAAAGATCAAAAGGAGAGCTGATCAGCAAAAGACACAGAAACAGAATTTTAGAGTGAAATAGGTGCCTGATTTTCCCTAAAATACCTCTAAATGCATGCCAAGATCATGCCAGAAAATCTAACATGCAGATAAAACTGCCTGCTCCTTAGTTAAAAAAAAACGGTAAATTTGTACAATGGAAAGATAGTGAACTGGAAAAAGTAGGGAAAGTCTTTGGGGTAAAATCAGGAAACCAAGCCTACTTATTATCATTTATGTATGACCTATTTTGCCCAAGATTTTTCAGACACAATTATGTACATGTTTGCTATTTAAAACTTTCATCATAAATTCAGTCCATGGGAAACTGTGAACACATGAACAATAAGCCCTTACTTTGTTTCACAATGAGTATATGCAAAGTGGACACATCTAGATTTTCAAAACATATAGCTGCTTAGCTGTTCCTTCTAAATAGTAGGAATCTCAGAAAAATACAGACCTTCTTCACAGTCTCCCAAGACAGAATTATGAGACAGAAAGAGAAAGGCATCTCTAGTGAACTCTAGACATCTTGTAGTCTTCTTAATGTCAGATTTATCGTTTGTATAGCTATTGCTGCTATGTATCTTCAATGCATTTTTCAAAGCTTTCCTGCCTATAAACAGACTCAGTTTATCACTGGACAAATATTCCATAATATTTTTGGCAAATTTTAAGTACCTAGAACAAGTACCCAATGACCCTGGAAATTCAGAGGGCAGTACAGATTTTGGATGGGCAAGCTTGAAATAGGACTATATTTTAACAGTCCGCCTTTTCTTTCTTTTCTTTTTTAGTAATTGGAGATTGGAAGAGTTACACACAGTGCTGATTTTCTATGGAAGGAGGTTCCTGAATGAAAAGACAAATGACTGGAAATAGTTTCCTTGGCAAATATGCCAAAAATGGTTTTACATAGACACAGAAAGAGGCTTCATAACCTATTTCTACACTGTCCACAAAAAGTCTAAATCCAGCACATGGCTTTAAAGAATAGATAAAGAGTTGTTTACATGCAAACTTTAAAATACATTAATATAGACAAGGAGTAGCAAATCAGAGCAGAGAGAGACAAGTATTATAGTCAAACAGAAACCAAATTGTAAAGAAATGCACTTTACAGCAACTGAGATATAAAAGTCCAGAATATGTGAGGTCTGGAAATTATCAGGAAATGTCCTCGCTTAATGCAGAATGTTTGAATTAGATGACCTTTAAAGGTTCCTTTCAACACAAAATATTCTATTATTCTATGATCTTAAAAGCCTAGATCTAGGTCATAATATTGTAGAAAAACCTAATAATGTTATGCATGTACTTGTTTAATAGTACAGAAATGCATCTTTAAAATATTATCTTCAGAGTAAATTTAAAAGAGAGAGAGAGAGTGGGAGATTTCACTCCTCCAACTCTATGTCTCCCACACTATAAAAAATTCCATTAAGAGGACAGAGGAAAACGGTATAGAAGTTTAAAAGAAATCAGTGTTGGATCACAGGTAAAGGGCAATCCCAGTGATCTCATAACTGTAACCAGATAGATCAGTTCTTTTATGAGTACACCCTCCTGACCACTTTCCATTTCACTTTGCACAATGAACAGAGAAACCTAGAGAGAAGTTTTATACTGTGTAGCTCTTGATGCAGATCATCTTCAATATCCGATTCATGAAAACCACTTTCAGCTTCCAACTTCACTCTTGCACAAGTACTATTTATTCCCATTAAGTAAATACACATTTTGCAAGCATATGAAAATGACTGCTTCCACATTTATGTAAATTATACTAAAATGATCAGTGAACAGCTATTCTCTATCAATATGAATGTATGTGGCATTCTTTTATCAAAAAAAATTCACTTTACTGATAACCTTAAAGAATCAATATTTTCCTTACATTCCTTACATTAAATTATGCATCTCCATCTGATTAAAGAACATAATTTAACACCTATTCTGCTTTTTTCTAGCATTTTTTATTATCTATTCTGTATGGAATTCATTCCATCTTGTTTTGACCTCATTTCAGTTTGAGCAGGTTACAGTTTCAAAATTAGTGCAGGTTGAATATATTTATTAATTTTTCAGATGGAAATTAACTTGGGAAAAAGGCATTCTGTCCAACTTTGCAACAAACTTTGAGAAGATGATTAAAACCAAAAAAATCTGGAGAGCATGAGTTTGAATTAGGACATGATAACCCCACAAGAACTAAATTAAGAGAAGGAACTGGCTATGGTCCTAACACGGGAGTCCAGAATACTAGTTAGCAGGCACAAAGAGATGTTCATATAACCATAGAGTTACATTAAAGGTTACATTTATCCTTAAGGAGAATAGAATAGAATAGAATAGAATAGAATAGAATAGAATAGAATAGAATAGAATAGAATAGAATAGAATAGAATAGAATAGAATAGAATAGAATAGAATAGAATAGAATAGAATATTACATGTGAAAGGGACTTACAATGTTCTTCTGCAATAATTGCCAATGTTGCCATATTGTTTTAAACGCACCTAAGTTTCATTTGTGAGCTGCCATTAGGCTCTCTCTTGTAAGTGTGTTCACTACTCTGCAGAAAACGTATGCTATCCCAAACTGCCCTGCCTATTCCAGGGATAGACCAGGCAAATTACTACCACTATCAGCTGGAGAGAATGTGTGCTGGTTTTGCATTGAAGCCAACCCACAGAAGTGACTTTTCTGAAAGGAGCTGCTGAGAGCTTTCACTGTGTCTGGCAAAAACCAATTGGTTGGTTTTGGGAACTGACAAGTTGTTAAACCACTGAGAAAGTTGAACATGCCTCTGTGAACACACATTTTAAAACTAACAAATCCCAGGAAACTATTTTTTTCTTCCAGCCTCAATACAGGTAACAGGCTGGCCTCACCTCCACGCAGCGAGGCTGGGCTGGGCCAGGCAGACTCTGCCGTGGGGCTGGGTCCCTTCTTGGGGAGCCTGCCTGGCCCCATCCCAGCAGGGCTGGGCCCTGTTCTGATGCAGCACTGGCTGAGCCAGATCCCCCTTCCCCCAGCAGGGCCAGACTGGCCATAGCTCGGCTGAAGTGCTGCCACTGCTGAGTTTTACTAGAAACCACTGGGGACGGGGATGGGAGGCCATCAACCCGCAGCTGCTGCCGCTGTGCTCTACCCTGGCTGCTGAGATCCTAGCCTCCCCCCAGCATAGCTTCTAGAAAATTCCCTACCAAAAATAGCTCTAGCCACCACCTGGCAGGGATCACATCTGCAGGCCTTGGGCAAGATATTAACTCTTTCATTGCACAGGTGAAACCTGCAGAACTTCCATTCCCTCTTGAGTGCGGAAAAAGGACAGTGATAGACATGCGGAGAATCAACATGAAGACACCAAGGTTGGTGAATTAGAAGTCAGGTCCCAGATGGGAGGCATTGATAGAGATGACTCACTCTTGGACTGAAATCCTCTTGTAAGGCTATGGTGAAGATATGATTGATATATCAGACTCTTTTTGCCCTGTAACTCATGAAATGCATTTCAGGGGATGAAGTGTTCTAACCATAGACATGCGCAAAGACATCAATGCTGAATAAGCAGATGCTGAAGTATCTGTGATCCCATGAGAAAACTGAACAGAGAGAAAGAGAGAGAAGAGTGATGAAGATCCTTTGCCCCCAGGGAAGAAGAAGACCTCTGTTCCCAGAGATGAAGATGATCTCAGAGACAGATAAATAGAACCTTTGCTTTTTGAATTGTTCATCCTTAAAAATAATACCCAATAAGTTGATACGGTCCTCAAAAATAGTTGTGGGGAAAACTGTAAATCAAGGAAAGGGACTTTTACACAGTGATCAGATTTCCATTTTCCTGGACAGCTGATTCACTGTGACATTGAAGCCACAAGAGAACTGTTTCCTTGTGGAGAAGTCTCCATAGCATGACAAGAGAAACTCCACTCAATACGTGAACTGGAGAAAGACTATTTTAGAGATGGTAAACTGATTGATTTGTTTTTTTACATTGTCAGTGTGAGAAGAAAGAGGGTGTGGGGGAGAAGAGGTGTTCTGGAGATTTTATTCTGATTCTTATTATTTTTCTTTAAGTTTCTGTTAATAGAGTTTTCTTTATACCCTTCAAAGTTTGAGCCTACTTTGCCTTCCCTCCTAACCCTATCTCACAGCAGGAAATGAGTAAATAATTCTAGTGGGTATACTGATGATTTAGCCAGCACTAGATGCACCACATAAATTGGTGCAATGGCTGGGAAATCTCAAACTGGAAAATAAAAACCACTACAGAATGCTTTTCTTTACACACACCTTACCTGCCCGCTTGTTAGTGTGACATGTAAAGATAAAAGTGTGTGCAGTCTGGAAAACCACCATGACACTGCACCCACTCCCTCAATGAATGAACAAATTTCAGTGTCAACTTAATAAAAAAATGGAATTTATCACTAACCAAAAGGCCAGCCTCTTACATAGTTTTTAATCTTCATGTGGCTATGCAACAGAAATAAATACAGCATCTTCATGATGTACTGAGTACCAGTTTGGCAGGTTAACAGGTGTGGGACAAGTGAATGAGTAGAAATGCTACTTATCAGAGAACATATTGAAGAGAAAGCTCATTTTTCACAAATTATGGGCTTTTTATTGCTGGTAATGGAGAGAATATTAAAGTGAAGTCTATATTTCAGAAATGGGAAGACCAAATGATTTAAAACCTTTTCTATAATGACCTGCCTGGGAGTGAAGAATCAATTTCTTTTACAGCAAGAATCTGTTAATACCATGGGAGTGAGGAACATAAGACAATGAGTAAAAGAAAGGACAGACCCTTTCTTCCATCTATATTTTCATATGTTTAATTACAGACATTGTCATTATTACTTTACTATTTTTAAGCAAATTAACTCTTCTTAAAAAAAAATAAACAAACTTAAAATGTATGAAGTACTATTAAAAGAAGTGTGGTTACAATGTTTTTCAAGCTGTCATTTTATTAACAAACTATAGGTGGTACATTTCTTCCAGAAATTTAGCCCTCTTAATTGGACTGACACTCCTCTGTAATACAGAAAAATTACCCCCTGTACTGTATCTTAAATCTCACTTTCTTTAAGGCAATATAGGCCAAAACTGTCAGTACCCAAAGCCACTTAATGTTATTTCTGTCTCAGCACTCGGAGGTGCTGAATTTTCCTTCCTAAAGTCACAATACTGATCTTCACACAAAAGCACACTAAGTTTTGACAACTTTTTTGCTCTTTTTTCAGGAATGTCTGAGGCATTTTCCCTCAGAAAACAGAGGCTCACCATCATGCTGCTTGCAGTGTGCTCTACAAGTCAAAAGTCTGCCACCCAACACCAAGATTCACCTCTTCAACAGCCGCTGCCATTTCTCTACTATTGCATGTGGACTCCGTCTTTGTCCTTTGACACTAGTGGATCCAGTGGATATCTTGAACCAGGGATAACCAGGCTGTGTTTGTCCTGATGACTCAGCAGATACCTAGACACAAGCAGGGCATGCCAGACTTCTTCCTCCAATACTAAAAGGTGCATCTAGGAAAACAGACTAATAAACATTTGTCCTGGTTTGAAGGACAGGTGTTTGCCAAAGAAAGCAGAAGCTTCCCCTTGGACTGAAAGAAAATGTGATTCTTCCGATTATTATAATTTTGGAATTAAGAGAGCTCTCAGACAAAGATATGGGGGTAGGAATAACAGTTCTTTACTAGTATATTTAACAAGACAAACAGAACAACAACAGCTATGAAATTACCCACAAACAGAACAGTAACTCAGTCCCAGTGTTTTTTGGCTGCAGGCACCTTTTCCCTGAGCTGCAGTTCCCAGTGCTGGGGGCGGGCGGGTCCCGCAGAGCTGCAGGAGGGCTGGGGGTGGTGGCAGAGCTGTCCCAGGGGGAGAGAGAGATGGAGAGAGAGCTCTCCGCTCACGGTGTCGGTCCCGGTGATCAGCAGAGTGCTGGATGGTGGTAGTTCACAGCGAGAAGACAGCCGGGCAGGGTCCGATGGTGGTTTCCCGACGCTGGGATGGGACACCGGCGGCGATTGTCCTTCTCGTCCGAACTCCACAGGGGAAATGGGCCGAGGCCCAGCCTTCCGCTTCCTCTTCTGGATGTTTGAATCTCGCGGGGCTTGCTTCTTCCCTCCTGTCCCCTCCCCCTTGTCACCAGGGCCCAGTCAACAGGTATCTTAGCATGACAATGGGGAAAATTCCACAGAGGGAAAAAAAAAAAAAAAAAAAAAAAAAAAAAGAACTAACCCTCAACATTATCCATCCCGAATTTTCCCCTACCATCATGCCAAATCAAATTAAAAATCTTCAAATTATAGACATCCATACAGTTACAGATACAGGCACAGTATTGTAGGTAGTTCACCCTAAAACAAGGTCTCCTTGGGGTATGCATCTGGTCTTTCCATCCCTTTGCATGATCCACCAGGTACACCCTGGCCCTTGAGCAAAAACCACCCCCCGAATTGGATTGTCTTTGCTGGAGGCAGGGTTCACCCAAACAGTTTTTCCTAGCATACCTCTCATATGCACCACTGGAACCTTGTCCCCATCTGGTGTTCTCAAGGGCTCAGACTGGGCAGGGCCTGCTCGATTAGTGGAACCTCGGGTGTTCACTAACCATGTGGCCTTTGGTAGATTAATCTCCCAGTTTTTGAAAGTCCCCCCACCCAGTGCCTTCAAGGTGGTTTTAAGCAGCCCATTGCACCGTTCCACTTTCCCAGCCGCTGGTGCGTGATAAGGAATGTGGTACACCCACTCGATGCCGTGTTCTCTGGCCCAGGTGCTTATGAGGCTATTCTTGAAATGAGTCCCATTGACTCAATTCTCTCAGGGGTACCATGTCTCCAAAGGACTTATTTTTCCAGACCCAGGATGGTGTTGCGGGCAGTGGCATGAGGCACAGGGTAGGTCTCCAACCATCCAGTGGTGGCTTCCACCATGGTCAGCACGTAGCGCTTGCCTTGGCGTGTCTGAGGCAGTGTGATGTAGTCAATCTGCCAGGCCTCCCCATACTTATATTTGGACCACCGCCCCCCATACCAGAGGGGCTTCACTCGCTTGGCTTGCTTGATGGCAGCACATGTCTCACAGTCATGGATAACCTGGGAAATACTGTCCATGGTGAGATCCAGCCCTCGGTCTCGTGCCCACTTATAGGTAGCATCTCTGCCTTGATGACCTGAGGCATCGTGGGCCCATCGAGCCAGGAACAACTGTCCCTTGTGTTGCCAGTCTAAGTCTATCTGTGACACCTCTATCCTTGCAGCCTGATCTACTTGCTCATTGTGTTGGTGCTCCTCATTAGCCCGACTCTTGGGGACATGGGCATCTACATGACGGACCTTTACGGGTAGCTTCTCTACCCGACTGGCAATGTCTTTCCACTCATCAGCAGCCCAGATTGGTTTTCCCCTACGTTGCCAGTTAGCTTTTTTCCATCTTTCCAGCCAGCCCCACAGAGCATTGGCTACCATCCATGAATCAGTGTAAAGGTAAAGCTTTGGCCACTTCTCTCTTTCAGCAATGTCCAGGGCCAGCTGAACAGCTTTGAGTTCAGCAAGTTGACTTGATCCACCTTCTCCTTCAGTAGCTTGTGCAACCTGTCGTGTGGGGCTCCATACGGCTGCTTTCCACTTCTGGTTCATCCCCACGATGCGACAGGAACCGTCAGTGAAAAGAGCGTAGCGAGTTTCATCTGCTGGCAGTTGGTTGTATGGCGGGGCTTCATCAGCCCGCGTCACTTGTTCTTGCTCCTCTTCATCGGCAAGACCAAAATTTTCACCTTCTGGCCAGTTTGTAATTATTTCCAAAATCCCAGGGCGATTTGGGTTTCCGATACGGGCGCGCTGTGTGATGAGGGCAATCCACTTGCTCCATGTGGCATCGGTGGCGTGGTGGGTAGAGGGGACCTTCCCTTTAAACATCCACCCCAGCACTGGTAGTCAGGGTGCCAGGAGGAGCTGTGCTTCTGTGCCAATCACCTCTGAGGCAGCTTGAACTCCTTCATAAGCAGCCAAGATCTCCTTCTCTGTTGGGGTGTAGTTGGCTTCAGACCCTCTGTAACTTCGGCTCCAGAATCCCAGAGGTCAGCCTCAGGTCTCACCAGGTACCTTCTGCCAAAGGCTCCAGGACAAGCCCTTGTTCCCGGCTGCAGAGTAGAGCACATTCTTCACCTCTGGTCGTGTCCTGACTGGGCCGAGGGCTACAGCATGAGCGATCTCCTGCTTGATCTGGGCAAAGGCTTGCTGCTGCTCAGGGCCCCAGTGGAATTCGTTCTTCTTCCGGGTGACCAGGTAGAGAGGGCTCACGATCTGGCTGTACTCAGGAATGTGCATTCTCCAAAAGCCTATGGCACCTAGGAAAGCTTGTGTTTCCTTCTTGTTGGTTGGTGGAGACATCGCGGTGATCTTATTGATGACCTCAGTGGGGATTTGGAGCCGCCTGTCTTGCCACTTTACTCCCAGGAACTGGATCTCTCGGGCAGGACCTTTGACTTTGCTCCTCTTGATGGCAGAACCGGCTCCCAGCAGAATCTGGATGATCTTCTCTCCTTTCTCAAAGACTTCCATTGCTGTGTTCCCCCACACAATGATGTCATCAATGTATTGCAGATGTTCTGGAGCTTCACCCTTTTCCAGTGCAGCCTGGATCAGTCCATGGCAGATGGTGGGGCTGTGTTTCCACCCCTGGGGCAGTCGGTTCCAGGTGTACTGCACACCCCTCCAGGTGAAAGCAAACTGAGGCCTGCACTCTGCTGCCAGAGGAATGGAGAAAAATGCATTGGCAATGTCAATGGTGGCGTACCACTTTGCTGCCTTGGACTCCAGCTCCTACTGGAGTTCCAGCATGTCCGGCACGGCAGCGCTCAGCGGTGGAGTCACTTCATTCAATGCACGATAGTCCACAGTCAATCTCCATTCTCCATCAGACTTACGCACAGGCCAGATGGGGCTGTTGAAGGGTGAGTGGGTTCTGCTGACCACCCCTTGGCCCTCCAGCTCACGGATCATCTTGTGGATGGGGATCACGGCATCTCGATTTGTCCTGTACTGCCGGTGGTGCACTGTGGAGGTGGCAATTGGCACTTGCTGCTCCTTCACCTTCAGGAGTCCCACTACAGATGGGTTCTCTGACAGTCCAAGCAAGGTGTTCAATTGCTTAATGTTTTCTGCCTCTACAGCAGCTATTCCAAAAGCCCACCTGAGTCCCTTTGGGTCTTTGTAATAGCCATTCCTCAGGAAGTCTATGCCTAGAATACACGGTGCCTCTGGGCCAGTCACAATTGGATGCTTCTGCCACTCTTTCCCAGTCAGGCTCACCTCAGCCTCCAGCAAAGTCAATTCCTGTGATCCCCCTGTCACCCCAGCAACAGAAACAGGTTCTTCCCCCACATGTTCTGATGGTATTAGGGTGACCTGTGAACCAGTGTCAACTAATGCCCTATGTTTTTGTGGCTCTGATGTGCCAGGCCATGGGATCCACACCGTCCAAAAGACCCTGTTTTCCAGTGCCTCTCCCTGGCTAGAGGCAGGGCCCCTCTAGCACTGGTTATTATTTCCTTCCTGGGCATACATGTTGGAGGTTCCCTCAAGGGGATCTGACAAATCATCCTCCCTTTTGTAATACCCTACATCTTGGTTATGGGAAGTTGAGGCTACCTTCACTTTAGTGGAGCTCCTTTGGTTGGTGTTTCCCGCCTTGAGTTGACGCACCCGCGCTGCCAGGGCAGAAGTGGGTTTCCCATCCCACCTCCTCATGTCTTCCCTATGGTCACGCAGAAAGAACCACAGGTCAGCTCGTGGGGTGTATCCTCTCTCCTTAGCTGGGGGGCGTTGGGCTCTAACTCTGGGATCTGTGACTCACACTGGTGCTGTACTGACCTTCTTCATCTCCTCCCTCATCTCTCTCATCTCCTCTTTGAGTTCCCTAATCACAGCAGAGACCTGAGCCTGCATTGGGCCATTCATTATACTCTCAAAATTTCTGAGCCTATTGGCAACAGAACCCACTGTCTCGTGGTTGGTGTCAGCATTAATGGCTGCAATGAATGTGGTGTATTGAGATGGCCCCAGGTGTGCCAGATTCCACAACATCTGCCCTGTGCACCTGACCTTGTCGGGGTCATTGTCATGTTGTCCACCCCTCCCAAAGAGTATCTCCAGTACTGCCACTTCTCTCAGCTGTTGGATCCCCTCCTCAGCGGTCTTCCAGCGCATTCTATGGTGGTGCTCCTGCATTCTCTCTCTATGGACAAACCTCTCTCTTACACTCATTAAAAGCCACTCCCAGAGGGAAAGGGGGCCTGGTTCCCTTACCAATATGTGATCCACACCTGAGTCCTGGGTTAGGGGTCCCAAATTCCTTGCCTCAGTACCATCCAGTTGCACACCTGCACCCATAAGGTCCCAGACCCGCAGTAACCACGTTGTAAAAGCCTCACGGCCCCTTCATACAACATCTTTACGCAGATTACGGAGACTCTCGTATGACAGGGACTCTGTGACGATCTCAACCTCTGGCTCCCCTGCTGGTTGTGAGGGCCCTGCTTTCTGGTCCTTATTATCCAGGTGCTTTGTTTTCACCTTAGACTTTCTAGTTTCCACGGGGGCAACTACTGCTGGCTGTGAGTTCCCTTGCAGTTCAACTGGAACCTGGTGAGATGTAACATCTGTGGGTTCCACTGCTGCACCATCAGGTTCTCCGTCTTTAAGGCAGAGGGAGAGTTTCTCAAGAGCTGGGGAAAGGTACTCCTTCAGCATTTGGCCCATCTCCTTCACTAGAAACCCCACCCACTCTGGATGGTTCCTTTCTGAGGTGAGCTCTGGGGCAGAATCAGGCTCAGGGGCAACATCCTTAGCCTCTGGAGCAGAATCCTTAGTCTCTGGGGCAGGGGCAGGGTCAGGCTCTGGGGCAGAATCCTTAGTCTCTGGGGGAGAATCCTTAGTCTCTGGGGCAGGGGCAGGGTCAGGCTCTGGGGCAGAGCCAGGCTCTGGGGCAGGGCCAGGCTCTGGGGCAGGATCCCTATTCCTTGGGGGACGTATCAGGCTTGTCATCCACGTCAATCTCCCCTCATCTCGGAATGTTAAATAGAACAGGTTTACAAGGCCTATTAGCAATGTCAGCCACTGTATGATATCATTACTGCTTAGAAGAGATTTGAACCCCTCAAAAGCTGGTGGAGCAGACCCAAAAAACTGTCTAAGGGGTTGGGACAAAATTTTCCCTGGTGTCATATCCTCACAGTATGTACCATTATTAAAGTAGCCCCAAAAACATACAGTTAGAGTGTGGTAGCTCCGAATCCATGTGCCCACCTTCCAGAGGAAGTTAAAAATCCATGAATTTCTCACGTTATCAGCCCACAAAAGGAACTGGATAATAGTTACAGCAGCCTGAGTTATAGGACCCATGTTCAAGTAAGGGATTGCAAATGGGAGAGATAAAGCTGTGGCCACATGGAGCCCAAACCACGGTAAGCTGGACAACATGATGCCACCTAACACAAAACTGAGGTAACTCAAGAACTGTTATTCCTTTTTCACCCTTTTCTCTCAATGGCCTCGGGCCCCACGTTGGGCGCCAAAATCTGTCCTGGTTTGAAGGACAGGTGTTTGCCAAAGAAAGCAGAAGCTTCCCCTTGGACTGAAAGAAAATGTGATTCTTCCGATTATTATAATTTTGGAATTAAGAGAGCTCTCAGACAAAGATATGGGGGGTAGGAATAACAGTTCTTTACTAGTATATTTAACAAGACAAACAGAACAACAACAGCTATGAAATTACCCACAAACAGAACAGTAACTCAGTCCCAGTGTTTTTTGGCTGCAGGCACCTTTTCCCTGAGCTGCAGTTCCCGGTGCTGGGGGCGGGCAGGTCCCGCAGAGCCGCAGGAGGGCTGGGGGTGATGGCAGCGCTGTCCCAGGGGGAGAGAGAGATGGAGAGAGAGCTCTCCGCTCACGGTGTCGGTCCCGGTGATCAGCAGAGT
Organism: Cinclus cinclus; assembly: GCF_963662255.1. Lineage (NCBI taxonomy): Eukaryota > Metazoa > Chordata > Aves > Passeriformes > Cinclidae > Cinclus > Cinclus cinclus. The sequence goes on from NC_085084.1 coordinate 50,018,437, forward strand.
GCTGGATGGTGGTAGTTCACAGCGAGAAGACAGCCGGGCAGGGTCCGATGGTGGTTTCCCGACGCTGGGATGGGACACCGGCGGCGATCGTCCTTCTCGTCCGAACTCCGTGGGGGAAATGGGCCGAGCCAGAGCCTTCCGCTTCCTCTTCTGGCTGTTTGAATCTCGTGGGGCTTGCTTCTTCCCTCCCGTCCCCTCCCCCTTGTCACCAGGGCCCAGTCAACAGGTATCTCAGCATGACAATGGGGAAAATTCCACAGAGGGAAAAAAAAAAAAAAAAAAAAAAAAAGAAAGAACTAACCCTCAACAACATTATTCACTGTCTGTTTCTCTAAACGGTTTCCTTCAGATTCTTCATGATTTTCATACTTATCTAATCCCATTTTCTCCAACAATCAGTATTCTTTAACTCCCACTACTCTGAATCATCCATTTTTAAGGAATTTAGACAAGATTAAAGGAGAAATCTAGTCTTATTAATGGTAGGGGATGTAAAAATCCTAGTCCTAGGCCCACATATCAACCTATACCAACACTTCACAAAGGACATCTGAGGCACATAAAACTGGCCTTCTAATCAACACTGAAACAGAACAAAGCATTATTTCCACAGCATTGTGGGTCTAAGCAGAGAGACAATGAAATGCTACTAACAGCACCTGAGTCAGATCTGATGACCTTTATGCAAAACTCTGAATTTTTTAATACATGATTTTATATTAAATAATAGATTTTACAGATATTGTATGTTACCTTATTAAGTTCCCTATTTCTGCTTGCTATAAGGAAGCATAAGGCAAAAGAACAACATCAAATATTGTGTAAGACAATGAAAATCTTCCTCATGGTAGACAAACAACAGGTTTGTCAAAAGGATATGTATCTGTCCTTGTACTGAGCAAATCAAGGATTTCAGTGCCTCTTTCCACTCATAGCAGAGCTACAGAAAAGGCTTTTACAGAGGTACAACACTCTGCAAGGTTCTTTTTAACTTTACCACACACTCCCATATCTTTGAAAAAATTCGAAACCAGATGTTCAATCACAAAACTCCAGCCACACTGAACATTAGGGATGTAAAGCTGACATTCTTGCTAGGCATATGTTTCTAATTATTTTGTTTACAATTTACATTTTAAAAAGTTCTGTAAAGTTAAAGTTATTAATATAAATCCATATTGCAAATGACTATCATCAGGATATCAAAAGTAATATGTAAATGTCTTACTAACTTAAAAAAAAACTAGAAAGCAAAGACAGCATTCATATGAATTAATTTTTTTCAGGAATACTGCTTACAATAACATCTTCTTAGGCCATAGAACAACTTCACATTTTATAAAAGATACTTATTTCCTAGGGAAATTTTTTCATAGGGACTGTATCTTGCAAGAAGTTTTTCAGTGAAGTAGGCATTTAAGGAGAAGACTGAAGGCTTAATATATACTACAAAGAGATTACTTGGAGTCCAGCGAAACACAATAAAATCACCATCTCCTAACAAAAATAGATCACAGTAATGACAGGTTACAGTAGGTCATATCCTAATCACATGGCAGTACTAAAATTTGATGCCATTTAATAGGTGTGTTCATTTTGCATGGCTTGGGTTTTGGTGGGGAGGGGAGCAGCCAGCCACCCAAGTGATTTTCTGTGAGAAGTTTCCTCTGTGTCTGGCAAAGCCAATCTCTGGCTGGCTCTGAGAACAGACATGTTGCTAAGCCAATTAGAAAAGTCAGTAACCCCCCCATGATGATACCTTTAAGAAGGAAATCAAAAATACATGCAGGTCTTCTCTTCCAAGGGGTGAGGAGGCACCGCGGTCAAGGTTGTGCTGACACGGCAGCGACCACATGGGCGCTGCCATCTCAGCATGGCCAGCAGTGAGCTGTGCCTGCCTGGCCATTTCTAGCCTGCCAGGCCACGGACAGAAAGGCAGGGTGGCAGCGGCAGCTTCTCTGTCCTGGGAACACCACACAGCCACGTGGCTACCATGGCCGCAGCCATCTCGGAACAGTCTGCAGCAAACTGTGCCTCTTGGCCACCCTTAGCCAGCCGTACCACGGGCAGGAGGGCAGGGATGGTGGCAGTGGCATCTCCTTTCAGGCAAGAAGAGAACCACAAGAAGAGAGGCGCTGAATGGTGCCAGAGCCACAGTGTCCAGCACTGCCCACGTGGCGGCAGCCAGAACAGTGTGGCCAGTAGCAGAACCATAGGAGCCCAGATGAGATCAGCCTTGCAGCACTGCAAAACCCCATAAAAATTTTTCAACTGATAAAACTTGAGAACAAAGAAACCTACAGACAACAATTTTCTTCCAAGTCAAAGAAAAGGAAAAGGTGAAGACACCTGAGGAGATCCAAAATGGCAGTACTCTCTACAGAGGTCAGTAAAGAAAGAGGGAGGAGAAGTGCTCCGAGCGTCAGAGATGAAATTTTCTCCTGCAAACTGTGGTAAAAGACTCTAGTTAAGTACGCTGTCCCCCTGCAGCTCATTTTGTCCATGAGAGATGCAGAGATTCACTCGCATGACAGAGTGAGTGGGTGCCAAAAGAAGGTTTATGCACTCAGTTGGACAAGCGGCTCAGGCAAGTTTCCAGCAGCCTGTTTTGTCCATGAGAAAGACTCACATTTGCACCAGATTGGGCAGGGTTGCTGCTCATGAAGAGAACCAAACTGGACAAGTTCACAGACAAGTGTGTCCTGGGGTGGGGTGGGAGATGGGAGAGCCCACAATACAACAAAAGAAAGACTCTTCTTTCCCTGAAAAACTGCAGAAAATTAGAAGTGAAAAACTGACTAAAAGCCCCATATTTTGTCTCTGTGCACGAATAACGAAAAAGAGGAAGGGGTTGGGAAGAAAAAAGCACTTCAAAAGTTTATTTGATTTCTCATTACCCTCTTTTAATTGTGTTAATAATAAATTTTTCTCTGTATCTTCTAAGTTTAACTCCATTTTGCCCTTAGTTTTTTTCTCCTAATTCTTATCGCAACTCATGAATCCTTTGGGATTCTCTTCCCCTCCTCTGATCAATTACAGCTGAGGAAAATGAGTAACTAGTTTTTTGTGAGTACCTGATGCTTAGCCAGCATCAAACCATGACATTAGGCTAATATGAGGTGACAACAAGTACTTCATTATTCCCGTCAGTCACACTTTGTCATGGCCATGAAGTATTCCAGCACAAGTGGAAAGAGAAAAATTAGGGCAGAAATAGAAAGCTGTGAGTTGCTTAGAATATTAATTATTTGTGAAAACAATATACTTTGAGTAAAATTACCAAAATGTCACTATTTTTCACTATATTTTCTCTAGGCAGCAAGACATGCAGCAGCTCCTGTAACAAAGCTGCAGGTTAAATGCACAGAAAATAATATATTTTTAGATACAGTATATATTTTCTCACAAATTTTCATGCTTCTCAGTGATCTTTCACAAACAGATATTACACCCAAACCTGTAACATGCCATTGAGTGTTTCACAACCAACTGCAGTGGAGCAGCAGGGGATGAGAATAGTCTTGAATTGTTACTGCACACAACTTAAATTTTGATTTTTGTTTACTTTGTCTACCAGAAATACAAGACTCTCAACAACAAAATTCAGCAGACTTACAAGAAAGATTAAGCTATTTCTCCCTCTTGTGGATGTAGTCCTAAGCATTCTGCAGCAATGTTCAAGGGAAGAAGTTCTCCAGAAAGGAAAAGAACAGGTGATTAAATTCAATAGTATACAGGGCCTGCCCTCTGTTCATGTTTCGTTCTTAGTGCATCTGAAACCACCAAAGGGCTACACACTGTTGGGTGATGTCTGATGATGGAGAAATGTTTCCTGGTTACAACATAATATCACACATATATATTTTGTGCCAATTTACATGGAGTCTGTTTTTCTCTATCTATCTGAGACACAAATAAATGAATAATTAATATATGCACAATTTGTCATCTGCCATTTAAAGACAAGCCAGAACTACTCTGACAGCAAAGAATTGGGATAATGAAGGAAATAAATTTGTTGTACATAATCTGCTGCTGATTTGTTTTTTTCTGTGAAGTCATCAAGGATATCTGTTTCAGCTGTCATATCACTTCACAAGAACTCCTTTTATTCCAAAGTTCAAGAGAAAACAAAAAAGACATGAGTAATGAGAAACAAAAAAAAATTAAAGGAGAAATATATAAGGAAATTTTTTAAAAGCAAAAAAAGAGACACCAAAAAACCCTAAACCATTCTGAAGAGGAAAGGGAAATAAAGACCAGACAAAATTAAACTTAGGAAGTTTGGGGGGTGGGAAGAAAACCAAGTAAGATTCAGTATAGCAAAGCTTATGTACTAAATGTTATAGTTCCATCAATTCCCCAAAGCTGTTAAAAGCTGTCTTTGTGTATACAGCACTTTAAAAGTCACAAAAGGAAATAGGAAAAAAATTAAATGCACTAGCTTTCCTGGATTTTTTTTTTTTTGAGAAGATAAATGCTTCTAACAGAACTCTTTGCAATGGTTCAAAATTAACAAATAACACTCTTCCTGCCATTTTTTTATTATAATGTTTTTCTCCTTCTTTTTAAAATGTTTTCCTTAAAAATGTTTTAATGTTTTCAGCTTTTTTTAGCAGAATGTTTTGCAATTTTATCTTCTTAAATTTCACCAGAGACTTGAAAGTCAAACCAGATCTCACTGATTTGATAACTGCATTTACATGGTCCAGTGGAACACATTGTGTTAGCATGATTCTCTCCAGAAGGAGAGTTCATTAGCAAGCTCTCCCTCCTCTGTTTCTCCAGTAAGGTGATGTGATTAGCAGGGGTATCAAGAAAGCTGTCAGCAGGTGGATAGAGAGAGATGTAAGGTGCCACTTGGTTTTCTTAGCTTGTGACCTTTGCTCACATGACAGTGAAAAACAAAACCACATCTTTGACACAATATAATTAGGACCCTTGCATTTCACCAGGTCAGGAGAAGAGACAAAAGAACAATACTTGTTTTGCATCCCCAGTAATTAGTCCTGGAGGATTTGTCCAACAGCTACTGTTGGCAAAGAGAGCCTGTGGAAAGAGCCACCACTCTTCCTGCATACGCTGGCTGAGGAGCTGGCCTCCTGCTTGAAATTCAAATGAGAACAGCTCTGACCTTTACTGTCACATTTTTCATTTCATCGACAGTTTACAAGGCCTCTCCACCATGCAGGTCATGTTTTAGTTTAAACAGAAATACTCTCGTAGGTGTTAGATGCTAGTTAATGATTATACTGAAATCATTCTAATTAGGCTCTGTTGTTACATGCTGCCCTTTGGGGGCTGCTACTGTTGTCACATAAAGTATTTTGTAGAAAAATAATTGGCCTGAGATCTTTTTTACCCTATTTTTTTCACTTTTTACATGATTCTATATTTGATCATGAGAAACACTGCACAAAACTTCGCAATGGCTCCTACCCATCATCCCATGGTTCAAAGAATGGAGGGCAGGCAGGAAGACTTAAGAGATGCATGACATTTTTGAAATTTATTAACTGTGATCTGAGGAACGAAATGTGTATTATTTTAATTTCCTAACCCACTGTCTTGCCACTTCTGTAAGAACCTAGTTCACACTGCAGCCAGGGGAGATTTGTGGACCAGGGAGGCACTGCTATGCTTCATGCACTGATGGGATGACTGGGATTAGGGAAAGAAGAAGGGAATTTGAGGCTACTGAAAAACTGAGAAATAGGACAGAGAAGAGTACAGCAAGTAGCAAGTGAAGAAATGCAAATAGGGTAGAGAAGGTCTCATTTCAACCTTTTACATTTGGCAAGGGATATTAATATCATATGCTAGAGTGCTAGAAGGCAATCTCAGCCATTACTTCTCTCTCAAACATGTCCTCTTTCAAAAGATGTCACGCAAATGCCACTCTTTTCTATGTAGCTTACATTTTTTGAATGTGAAGTGGTTGCAATGGGAAGGAAAAAAGGGGAGGAAAAAGGAAAACGAAAAAATCCCTGAATTACAGAAACTCAAATCACCCTGTTACTAAAGTGATAATCAAGTATATAGAAGCTTAAAATTAGTCAATCTGTAAAGTTCAGATAAACTCTCTGAAGATACTCAGGGCGCTTTCAATATAAGACAAAGATTTTTTGCTTCATTAACTGTTGTTTTCTCTCTTCTTGTTTATGAAATTACCTTTTTTTGTACTGGGCAACTGAGTTTATATTCAAAACGTTGCTAGTTCAGGCTGTCGAATTGCAGGGTTTTTTTCTACTAGCAATGATGTCAACTGCAGAGTTATCAGGACAAATTCTGCAGTATTTGTAAAGCAGTAAATCCATAATCACTGTATTCATGGGAACAGATTTCCAGTTTGTACTCCAGATACACAGTACTGTTGGCCCATTACCTGAAAGTATCTTCTTGGCCACTACTACTACCAGTCTATAGCCACAGCAATACATTACTAATACCTTTATCACTGCCTAAATGAAGCATCAATAATTCAATTCCCATTTTAAAAAAACAGGAAATTATTCATGCCATCAGCCCTCACCATCAATAACAGAAGTAAACCTAACTATCTCATTATCCAATTGCAATGTGTGCAAATAGAACTGCCCGTTGTTGACAATAAATATTTGATAAGTGAGGAAACAGGAAGGATAAACCAAGGATGTATGGAGTGGCTGCTTTATAGTTACCACAAGAATTGACCCAGATGGCAATGGTTTACCCTGCTTGTACCTCAACTTATTTTCTTTTCATCTCAACAAGAAACTGATCCCAGCTGGGCTGGATATCAACCATGGATGTAAACCATCTGTTCTCTTCCTGTCTTTGTTTATGGTATTAAGTCAAGCTAAATACACAGGTTCCTATCAATTTCTGTAATTCACACGTTGTTTCTTTTAAATTAGCAATGAAGTGATAACTGCAGGGATCAATTAATAATATACAAATAACAAAATATTGACTTGCTAAGGCTGCTTAAGTATGCTGTGATTTTACCTATGTTCAGGAAAGGCTGTTGCTTTGCACTTTTAGTGTAGTTTTAGCTTTATACTTACCAGTGAAATCTAAGCAATCTATCCCTACAGAGAAGAGTTTGGCAGAATGTAGTATATTTTATGTATCAGTTTTAAAACATGCAAAGACATTAGGAGTCAGCTTTTGAAAACATCAACCAACATAGGAATTAGATGTCCAGGATGTAAAAGTCAGCTTATTTCCCACTTGGAAGATGTTTTAAGCCCACCCACTTTCACCTGAATATTCACTACCAGTCACTCAGAGGACAATGACTCCTCAAAACATGTCATGATTTATTACTGAACTAAAATCACCTGAATGTTTCTTCAGGCAAGATACACTGTAATATACACAACCAGCAGAATTCTCCAGATCAGTCAACTCTTTCACACTGGGCAATAGCACATCTCCACTGAGATCAAAACACGTCTTTCACATGGCTGACTGCAGAGCCTAAACTAAGCCAGACTTGCTGCTGGGGTATGACACCATCCTTTCCCTCCAAGAGCCTCAGAAAGGGTCCAAGTATCTTTTGACAAAAGCATCCAAATCTGTAAAACCATCTCCAGTCCAAAATATGAGCCAGTATTGTTTCACTTCACCCATGTCAAAGGTCTTTTCAAAAGTGAGAGGATAAGAAAAAGGTATCACTGATAAAAAAACAAAAAGGATTTCTAGCAATCATTTCGCAGGCAGTAAAGCAAAGCTGTTTGCAAAGGAACTGTGCAAGGTCAGTGTCTGACTGCACCACGTGAAGCCTAAATAACTCTTACAGAAGAGGTCAGCCTGACACAGAGAACTGTAGTGTGCCCTGTGAAAATAGCTGGGAGCCTTTATAAGAACAGAGTTTAGGTGTGTGTGTACTGTCCACCAGACACATTCTCTGGATGGTGTTATTGTGCTGATAAAATTGTTTACTGAAAGAACAAACCAAACATTTTTAAACATTTAAACATAATTCATTTATGAAATATTCATATTTCAAAAAAAATTCCATTATAAAATTGTAAATAAAATAAAAACAAATAATTGAATGCAAATAGAAGAGAAAATTATAAAGGCAAAAGAAAAAGATTATTATTATTTCTTTTTTTTTTAAAGGCTGTCTGTGCAAAATTACACATCAGTGAGTAGAAATTATATATACATTACCTATATTATATATATATATATATATATAGTGTATATATATATATATATATATATATATATTACCTGTATACATATATACACCTACAGCATTGTACCTACCAGCACAAAAAGCACAGCAGTTTACAAGCACTAACACTTTTTGACCACTGCTATACCACACATTGACCAAGCAGTGTATTTCTAGCTCTTGTAGGAATCAGTGTTAAGTACAAGAACTTCTGGAAGAAATCAGCAAGTTCTGAGGATATTTTGCTGGTTGACACAAACATTTTGCTCACACAGTGCCTCTATCACCATGTCTCAGTCTGCTCCAATATGGCTCTTCACTTTCATGGTCATATTTTGATACAGAAGAGGTAGATGCATTGCAATTTCTCTTCCTCTAACCCACATTTTCTGGATGTCTTTCTTCAGAAGCTTCTTTCAATTTCATCTTAAAAATTTAGTAAAGAGAATGAGAGTGTTTATGAGGCCTGCTCTGCAAATTCCTAAGAAATAGTGAGTGAGGCTCAATGGAAACAGATCAAGATGCAGGAGAAACATTAGATGAGGACCAGAAAGTAAAATCCTTTATTTCAAGAATAAATGGAATGTTCATATTTCTATAATACTTTTATTAACTCTGTTGTCTGAAATATTTTTATGAGCATTAGGAACATACACTATCCTCCTCAATGGAAATGAATAGAGAATTGCTTGAGCTGATATTAAAGGATGAGCAAGTCACCCATACATTCATTTAATACAGACATTGCCAGTTCTATTGTAAATAAAGAGATTGAATAAGTCAGATGACAGAAACTGGACTGAAGTGTGATGCAGGCTGCACCTCTTTAAAAATGTTAAAACAAAAAACTGAGCCAAGAACACGAAAGATACTGTCAAAACATTAGAAAGAAAAGAAAATCTGTCAGCGTCATGGTGTGAGTCCTGTCTCAATTCAGTCGACAGATTAACATGTGTAGCTAAAAACTACAGTGCCCTTTGCAAAAAAGTGCTCCACACCTATCTTGTGTAGATGCAGCATTGCTAGAAAGGGCCAGACCTTTCCAGGTTAACAGCAGAAGGTGTTGGGTATATTGGATATATATCAAATGACAACCCTGTTGTTATTGTAGCTCTTGGGGGTGGAGAGCTATCTGTTCAAAATTAACATTTTGAGATATCAGATTTATTTTGGGAAATACATGTGTGTCCCTAATACTAGAATATCTTTTTGTGTGTGTATATTTTTTCTCAAATAAACAATGTAAATTTGTTTAAAAATGTGCAATCTCGGATATTTTTTTCACTCCTAGAAGTACATAACTGTACTTTGTATTATTTTTGTATTAACTTTGTTTAAATTTAAAATCTTGAAGTTAAATTCTCAAACCGGAAAAAATAATAAAAATAAAATAAAAAAATAAGTCAGTATGTTTAATCCTTTTCCTTTTTTTCTTACTCTTTCTGTTCCATCATTTATTTTTGGTCTTCACAAAATGTAGTTTATGGCTAATCTCATTGGTTATCATCAATTTCCTTTTGATTGAACTTGTCCTACCCACCACCTCCATGTATATCTCTCTCTTTCCACTCTTGACAAAACAAGCACTGACTTAGACAGCCTTGGCAAGCTGCTAATGCTGTGGATTAGTGTGTTCTACCTTGAGTGAAATCGAGTTCTCTGCCCTTTGGGAATAGCACAGCCATCAGGTTTAATTTCATTTTCTGATATTTTAGCAGTAATGTCAGGACTGCTGCAGACAAGTGAGAATGAAACGCCTTTCTGACAACAGTCTTCAGCACATCCCAGGAAAGGACAAGTATATGATTTTAATATGAGAAAGAGGAAGTCTGAGGCTATCAAACACATAGATGATAGGATTAAATCAAACATCAAAGTGATAGATCTCAAATACAACTGGATATGCGCTTGATACATTTCACAGTGTTTCCTTTTATTATTTTCCATTTTTGCTACATTCTATGGGACAATTTTAATTCAGCAGATTTGTCCAGCAGTGAAATTCCTATTCTTGCTATGTATCAAAAATGCAAATTGTACAGACAAGCTAAGGAAAAATAACTATATCACCTCAAGAACACCCCACCACCACAAAAAAAGAGAGAAGAAAAAAAAAAAAAACAGATCTATCAAAGCAAACGAAGTTACAGGATACATACCTTTAAATCTTTTTTACAAGTGGGTGAACATTTACTATTTTATCCTTTGTCTGATAAAATTCAGAGGTTTTGAATATAGAATAATATGCCAAAGCAAAGTGAAAATATTTAGAGTAACCAGTGAGAATCTTCTCTGCAGTGGATTGGATTCTGAGATTAAATTTTTGTCTCAGAAAATCTCTGGCA
>NC_085084.1:50329148-50521648 GCF_963662255.1 Cinclus cinclus
TAATTCATAGGTCAAAATAAAGACACTTACCCATTATGGGCAAAAAAGGAGTTGGCTTTGAGAAATTAATTGCCATTCAAGGGGACAGTCTGTAGGAAGCATCAAGACAGAAAAAATCTGTAGAATTTACGGATTTATTATCTGAAGCACTAAATGAACAAAATATAGTTGATAGCTTACTTTTAATTAAAAAAATAGGATTGCATATGACCAGTATGACTATAAAAAATAATTATCAGACTTCTCATTATTTGAATTGATTTCTGTTCTTTTTTTCTCATTAGGGTTATAGAGAAGGATAAAAACCAGGAAATTAGAATTATTTTATTTTTGTCAGAAGAACACATGGTGTCAACAATACCAAATTTTGGACTTCACAGACTGGAGGGACTAGAGTTATTCTTTCACACATAAGAAACTATTTTGAGGGTTAATAAGTCATTGGTAAAACACCATTGGGTCCTTAAGAAGGCAACAGTTATGGAAGCAGCTAATATGATTGGGAATATATTTTATCTTAATTCAGATGTGTAGATTTTGATGAAAAATTACAACAATCAGAATTTATTTGAGGGAGTCTATTTTGCCCTCTCCCTTTCTCATTTCACATTTGGGTTTGATTTTTTGCCTTCCCGTTAAGAAAAAAATATGAAGACTTAATAAACAACAAAGTTTTTCATATTCTGAGCACTGAGAACTGAGCTGGATACATTCCTATAACACACTATTCTGCCAAAATTTTGTTCTTGATGATAGCTGTGCCAACAGTGTTTTCAGATTCTGAAGATAATGATCCTATTTTGCAGTTGCTGGAGAGAAGCAGAATTTAATGCTGTGGTTCTTTATCAGAGGTAACGAAGCACTAAGTGATAAGAAGAGTTTGTCAAGGCCGTCTTCAGTGGCATATAGAAAGTAAAATCACTTCTGCTTACACACAGAGAAACCCCTTAGAGACAACATGAAAATAGCCAGGCATCACTCCAGCCACTTTGCAGAAGTCTACTGCATTTTGATCTTTCATTAGGCACTGAATTTAATGCAAAGTACTGTAAGTCTTATAATTGTCGTTCATTAATGAATCTTAGGCCTATAATGAAAATCAGTTGTCAACAACAGTGATGAGCAAAGCAATTGAGATTCTTCTGTCATAATGTATTACAAAGGTGTGTCCAGTGCCAATGAAAAAATCACCATGCATGGTCCCCCACTTTACACTATGCCTGCTTTTTGCATGGCATTAATCGTTTCCTCTGAAATATTTGTTTCCCTAGGGCACTTTTATCAGTTTTGTTTACCTGTTTGCTCTTTTATTTTTCCTGTATTCAGGTTTGTGCTTTTACCAGGTCAGGGCCCATGAATTCTTTGGCTGCTGAGTATCTGTGTTTAGTGCTTTTGTAGCAGAGAACAGCTTGTTCTATGCTGAGTGCTCTTCTTTGTGAGTGTGATGTATCTGAAAATCTGTAACTCCTATATGGGTAGAATGTCAAAAGGGCTTGTTAACCCTCAGAAATAAAAGCAATTTATAGAAGGAATTGGAAGAGGTTTCTTATTGCTGTTTTCAGCTGTACTTATTTATTTGCCTCAATAGATGCTTAAATGAGAGGGTAAGAGGGTTTTGTTTTGTGTTGTTCTGATATTTTTTGGATGAAGTAGCTATGTACTATGGCCATACTTGACCTTTGACTGAGAAAGCAATTTTTATCTTAATTTTGGGTTGTGTGTTTTTTGTGATATTTTGTCTAGAACTCAACTTGAAATTGGAAAGTATCAACATGTTTTGGGTACATTTTAGGTGAAAATCCTTGAGATGTTTAGGAACCTTACAGTTCATAAAGAATATAAGGAATCACTATAGCACCCTCTAAACTCTACATTTCTGGAAGGGACTGTTTGGCTGGCTTTTCTCCCTCCTTTTGTTTTTGGCTTGTTTGTGTTTGCTTGTTTGTTTTGTTGTTATAACCACTCTGCAAATTTCCTGCTAGAAGTGAACTCATGGAGGGGTTGGGGTGCAGGTATTATTATTAATATTCTATATATCACATTTTTTTTTCAGTATCACAGAGTGGGAATTGAGAAATTGAGTGTATGTTTAATAGCCAGTTACAGTACCACATAATTTAGAGTCTGAGGATAGTGCTTTTGTGCAAGAGCTTGTATTAACTACTTTTATAAACACTTTGTGATAATACAGACTACTAAAAGGCAAGATGAAAGTTTATGGCATCCTGGCTCTTGTCTTCTTTGAGAAACAACACATGAGTACGTGTGACTAGTAATAAAAGTAAATGAAAGATGAGCTGTTCAAGTAAGGCACAAAGAAATGAAAAATCATTTTATAGCATTTGATAGCAAGTCATTGACAAGTGCCATAGTGAAAGCCCTTTTCCACTGCACAGGAGGTTTTTAATCAATTTAAAGTCAAATTGTAGGAAATTAAATTTCAAATATGAGTAGTCAAAAAATCAGCTGATGATGGAGGAAGGGAAAATATACCACTTTACTTATGTACATCAATCTTAAAAAGGCAATTTTAAGATATATTCTTGGTTGTTTGCTTCTACCAGCCAGTCACATCTTGCTAAATTATGTTAGCTTTTGCTGTTGCTACTGATCTAATGAAAAACAAGCCCATACCTGGAGATGCAACAGAGATTTTAATTTACTAGTTCAACAAAATTTTTCCCTCATCTTCCAAACTAAAATATACCCTGCATTGCAGGAAAATCACTGTCTTCCCTCTCCACTTTAGGTGACATTAGAAATTTGAACTTACTTACATTGAAGAAAACAAAACTAAAATTCAGAATGTGTACAGTTAGCCACCTAGGAAGACCTTTTTATATAGTTGCCTAAGATGGAGAATTATAGAAAAGGAGTTCACTTCTGTTGTGGCTTGGTTTTGTAAGTGCACAGATGAGACGACAGGGCATATGTCTGCAATTAACAAATCTTTTTAGCAGTCTGAACAATTGATTTTTTTCCTAGGGAGAAAAACAGAATACTGTGAAAAATGCATTTCAGATTCAATGTCTCCAAAATAAATTGCATCTCCAAAACTGTTCTTACTTTCAGTAAATGGTAATCTAGCATCCTTTAGTCTTGAATAGTTGCTGCAGCATGAGTTTGTCAGCAGAATTAACTTTTTCAAAGAAAATACTATAATGCCAAATCAATTTTATGGGATAGGTAAATAGCATATGTCAGAAAAGGGGAATGCAAAAAGACAAGCATAGCCAGATCAAACTTGGGAGGTACACAGGGAACCCATGTAGTGCAGACAGATGGAAAACATAGCAAAGAACAGAGGCATTGGTGGATTTCCTTGCAGGTATGCATTTGAAGTTTTGCAAAATTATATAACAGTAATTTCTTCTCTTCATTATTCTAAACTTCAACAGATAAACTATTTCTTATAGCAGATGTTTTATTTTAAAAGTAATCTGATTGCAATAATTTTATTTTATGCTTTTAAAAGAATTTTTACTTGCAATTAAATTTACCAAAAAGACATTACACTTTTTAAACTGATTTTCATTGGGCTGGCATTAATTCAGGTGATAAAGGGATGGGATTTATGGACAGTCTAATTGTATTTTAGAAGTTAGTTTTATAGAAACTCTAATTCAAAACATTCGAAAATATATTATATCCTGCTTCATAATAAACATGCTTAATTATGAGCCAATGCACAAAATCTGGGTCTAGGCACTCCTAAACAGAGGCTTCAGCTGGATTTTCCAAAGAAATGAGACTTATATGAATAGAATAATTGTATCTGTCTTTGGACTTTTCGTGTGATTTCAGCTGAATTCCACAAAGAGATTGAAGGTAGGAACCTGAAATTCTTCACTTCAGAGAGTTTAGTGCTGCTGGATGGTTATAAACAGAGAAAGGAGAAAACTTCTCCAAGTAACCCAATTGCAATAAAAGTGAAGAGTCAGCAGAGGAAAGGCTCTTTTCAAAGCACCAGAAAAAGCAGCTGTGTTCATTCAGACATAAGACGCGACTGAGCATGTAGCACCATCTTCTTATGGTGCACACAACATCAGATCTTGTGCTTCCTTCCAGGAAGGGCAGAGTTTTTCTTGCTCTTTTTCATTTTATAAGCTATTATTTTGAGAGAAAGCATTGGCCCCCTTCCACAGCAAAGTGGTTCAGTATCCACTTTGGGGGCTTAAATTTATGTGCTGTTTTATATGACCGAGTACAAAGTGCACTACCAGTGAGTAAACTGGTCTCTACATGGAAGTCAAGAGGGGAATTTTCCACTTCTTAAATGGCAACCTTCCCTGCCACACAATCAATATGCACGTGCTCAGCTGGGACATGCTTGTTGGTATTAGAATATATGGCACTTGTTGAGGATGTGTTGGGAGTCTCTTTTTTTTGCTGGTTTTATGTTGATTTTCTTTCGGGGGTTTTTTTATGGTCCTTTTCATCAGAATGTCTTATTGTATTTAAAAATCACCAGACTCTCAATGACACTCTTTCCAGGAATGCCTCTGCTTCAAATGGTGAAGTTTTTTCTAGCATGTAATAGTAAAATTGTGTGCTTATAAAATCTAGTTACTAATTATTAATAAGAGACCTGTAGAAGTCTATACAGGTTTGTAAATACATGGATCATTTCCTTTTACTTTAAAGACTTCAAGTTTCTCTACTATGCAATGCTGTTGACAAGACTGAGTACTGGGATCTATTTCATCTTCTTGATACCAATATTAGAGAGATTGTTTGTGTCATTGCTTGCATTACACTGAATTTAGATAAATGTGACTGGCTGGGTTTAGAGTTGCTTTTTTTTCTTCTTCTTTTGGTAAATTCAGAATAATGGGCCACTGCAGACCTCATTCCTAAGTAGTTTCTAAACACACCCAGATGCAAAAGCAATATTAACATGCTTTCTCTTGCTTTCTTAGAGTGGAAGTTCCACCAACTCACTTCCTTGTTTTCTAGTGGAATTGCTGAATAAATTTGTTTCTTCAAAACAGGTGACTGCTGGTTAGAAATCTGCAGGTATTTCTTTACCTTATAAAATCTTATAGCTACCAAAAATGGTTTTTTGGTAAGAGTTTTCCTGCTAACTTACAAATTCATTCCAAGTTTTGTGCCATCTTCATGTTATTTTGTTTGAGGTGTAGGGCTGTTTTGCTTTGTTTTGAGGTGTTTTTTTTTTTTTTTTTCTTTTCAGCTTTCTACTGTTCTTTCAGTAAAATCTTTTGTTATAAGTATTTTCATTTTGTTTTGGTTCTTTTGCACTAGGGGAGATGGTTTAGCTTAATAGACACAGAGCTAACTGTTCACGTTGTTTCAACTGACTTTTGGCTTCTGGGGAAGAAGAACATTAAAAACTGTGACTGGAACAACACCACAAGTGAAAGAGCAGGAAGGAGGAAAAAAGTAGTTTTTAAAAAGTGTATACTTTTATAGTTTCTAGCAGAAAAGTAAAAATGTGAGAAAGACGCTGTATATATATTGGATTTTAAAGAAAGTTTGAGTTGAACTGGCTTACTTGAGTCTCTAAACTGAGTTGCATTTGTGATAGTGTTGATTTTTAATTTCTTACTTCTTATCTTTGAGGTAGGTTCACAATTCCTTTTTTAGAAGCAGCATATTTTCTCATAAAATACTATGAAGGCCACCCGTACTTTATACTGGGCTGTTTTTAAGAAAAGTAAATATTGGAGAATACTGAGTTAACAGTGAAAAATTAGGGTTTTTTTCTGGTCAATATCTATTCACAGATACATACATTTGAGCAGAAGTACACCTACAGATGGACAAAAATCAGCTCTGAGATACTCCTCAGAGCAGATACTTCGTTAGACTTTTTCCAAAAACTATCATGTCTGTTTTTCCTGGATATAGATACATTTTTTCTCTTTATATGGCCTTTCATCTAAAATGTTCTGACTTAATAGTTGCTATTTCTATGTAACATTTAATGTAACACACAAAGTTAGACAAGCACACAGCCCACAGCTAACAAGGCTCCGGTTTAGTGCATTCGGAATGATTGGGAGAAAGCCCTTTAGCCAAGCAGTGGATTTATTGCAAATTGTTCTCCTCTTACTTTGCAATGTTATAAATACTGGCAGCGTAAATAGTACATATAGATGAGATACGATCTGATAATGAAAAGGAAGGATGATGGGAAAAATCATTAATCATGTAGAGTTTGTTAGTGAAGGCTCCAGACTTAGTGCTGTACTTGGAAGTGAATGCTTCATGCTAGAAGGACATGTACAAGAGGTGAATAATTTCTGGCTTTTCAGAACAGACTTCAATGTACTGCAGACCAAATATCCTTCCTCTTCCTCATGCTCCTTCCTTTGTAGTAAGTGAATAATTGTGTTACTGCCTTTGTGGCTGCAAAAACATTATTTATTGGAAAAGGGAAGCTTGAAAAACAAGCTTCCTATGGGCGCAGAAGATGGAATAGTGTCCAGTTATTCTCTGAGTTATGGTTTGAGGAGATTTAAAATGTCAAAACTTTACACAGAGACTAAAATAAAGTCACTGTACAGAGACAGCTGTGGCTGAATGTATTTTTCACCCAACTTCTCTATCAGAATTTGATGCTTCTACATCAGAATCTGGCTGGAAGTATATGCCCCTGGCTCTGTTGCTGGAGTTCAATCTGGCAAGTTCACATCTGTAGTTGTCACAACAAAATCAACCAGAGTACATCTTTCGGAGACCTTGGCTGGCAGAATAAGGAAAAAAAATCTGAATCAGAAGGCAAGAAAAAATTGTCACTTTAAAATGATTGATTTATCAAAGGCTCTGAGAAAATAAAGTTTAAAACCCACAAAAGTCTGTGGATTTTTGATTTGGCAAGAGGAACCAGAGGTTGAATCAGTCCTGAGAGGAAGATACTTGAAAATGTGTCTCACAGCTGAAAGTTTTGATATCTGCACACAACCGGCTGTGTAAAACACATGCTCTCTGTCTGAAACCCATGTGATTGCTGTAGCTGGCAACTTTTCCAATTCATTAGGTTTTTCTTGTATGGTCTTACTTGCATACTTTGGTTTTAAGACAGAAATGAGTGAATGTGTACAGTTGAAAAATCTTTATTCTTAGAAGAGAAACATATGATTTTACAGACATTTACTGTAATATGTGAATAACTCCTTGCAATGGAAGATCTGAGGATTTTACTCTAATGGAGAATTTCATGGGCATTTCTCTAAAGGAAAATTGGCAAATTTCTATGTTGCTGCAATTAAATCCCTTAGTGAACAAGAAACAAAGAAATTAATTGCATATGAAAAGACCAATTCGTAGCAACTCAGCCAAAATCATTTAAATCAACATCTGCTGTCATGTTAAAAATGAAAAGGCCACTTCAGAAAGAAAACCAGCTGGAAAACTCCTCTAGGCCTGCTCTTCCCTTAGTGCTAGAGCCTGTGACACATTTTATCAATATATGATCTGCCAACAAAATTATTGTTTGAAGTGAATTTTCCACAATGAAGAAGTGTTTTTATTGTTAGTCTATTTCCTATCAAACACCATGGTTCCATTTTCACACTTCTGTTTTTCACCCCTGTATGTGTATTAAAACATGATGTATATAGTTCTTTTCATAAATTTAGTTATTATTGAAAAGTATGAAATGACTCTAAAGACCATCATATTGATGCTGGTCAGCAAATCTGAGCAACTCTCTTGGAAGGATGCAGAGAATTTTGTAGGGCAGAAAGTGCAACTCTTATACTGGATTTCTCTTTGCATTTTGTTGTTGGTTTGTTGGGGGTTTTGTTTGTTTTGTTTTGGGGAGAGAGTTAGGTTTTTCGTTTGTTTTGTTTGCTTTGGTTTTTGGTCTTTTTTTTGGTGATGGGCTATCTTTTTTTTTGGTTGTTGTTGTTGTTTTTGGGGTTCTTCTGCAAGCCATTTCCACATCTTGTTTGGCTGGGAGATTAATTCAGAGGCATGGAGACATGCCTGCTTGCTGCCTAGAGGCCACACTGCCAACACAGCAAGGAAGCCCCTTTACACTAGCAGTGATCATGGTGTTATCTATTTTCAAGGGCTGGTCTACTCTGAGTAGGTGTTGTACTCAGTAGCTGTCAAATAAAGCCTACAAATGCCCTCTTTACTTGCAGAAAATATGTATTTCAATGGCTTTGACATTTACAGTAGTATTTATCTAGTCATCTATAGCTCAACAAGAATAGAGTAAATTAAGGAAAGATGGAATTTGGTGTGCAAACCTTATTCACTGTGCTTCATCAAATTGTAATGGTAGCACCCACTCATGAATATTGGCTTTGAGTAGAATGAGTAGTAGACCTGTGGGGGGAAAAACTGCAGAGCTTAGAGCAGCAGCTCATCACAGAAAGAAGAAGCTTCAACAAAACTTTTGTATCCTTTAAGCAAAAGAGCTTTATTTCTGTCTCTTGATTCTTAACATCTTTACTGATAATTTGCACTGGTATAGAATACATTCTATCCGGATGCAAGATACAGGGGAGAAATCCTGAATTAATTTTTTCAATTCTTGCTGTACAGTGAAAAATTTTATTTCTTAGAAGAAAAAAGAAATAGTATGTTTTACACACATATTATCTCCCTAAATTAATGTGACATTAAAGAGTATATCTCACAGTTTTCAAGTATTTGTATAATGCTACTTAAAAACTGAGGGGAAGAAGAGGACAAATTTGCCCCAAGGCTGGAGTGCACAACAAATTTCACTGAAGCAACAGAATAAATTTAAGATGGGCAATTCACATCAAAGAGGAAAAAGATCACATCATAAAACCTTAGAATCACATAATAGCTTGGGCTAGAAGCTGCTTCAAAGTTTAGAATCTAGTTCTGAACCCCTTGTCATGGAGAGGCCTCCCTGCCATCCACTGAAGCAGGTTGCCCAGGGCACCATCCACCCTGTCCTTGAATGACGATGTGAAAAGCTGTAATAACATGTGCTCTTAGGAACTGGCTTCAGGTCAGATTTTGTCTCTGCAATGTACTACTCTGAACAGGTTTGATAAAACAAAGTCCTGTACTAGAAATTTGGAAGAAAATTCATTCTTATTTTGAAATTAAAATAGTTTTGTGTGGTTTTTTTCCTGCCACTTGGTTACTTTGTTTCTTAAATCAGCAGTTCTGTCCCTCTGAATTCCTCTCTCAATTTTATTGTCTGTGTATACAAAATATATATTTTATTAATTTACACATAAGTATAGATGAGTGGCAGTTATATTATTCTGAAGGAAGTCATTATTAATTTCCACAGAAGTTTCTAAATTTGAAACTTAATGATAGGCTCTGCAGTAAAAAACAGGGTAATCCTATGCTTTATGGCTAGTATGTTTGTGCGGCTGCTATTTCTTCTTTTGTTCTTCTATCTCTTAGTTATCGAAAAAAAAAAAAAACATTTGAGCAAGTCTGAAATTTCTAATGCCTTTGAGAATTTTTGTAATTTGCAAGTTTCTGAATAAATTTGCAGGTTTTTTTCAAGTTGCCTAAGGTACCTTGTGTGAAACTTCTTGGATACTGATAAGTACTATTTTAAAACAGAAAACTGAGTGCAAGTGTCCAAAGAAAGAAGAACGGTGTGCATGGTCAAAACTTTCCTGTGTGAGGAGCTCAAGTAATATTAATCATTAGGGCACTATCATTGGAAGAGAACAGATACAAACTTCACACTCACACTACTTCTTCATCTCCATTGCTGCAGTGGAAGCACTCCCAACTATCTTGGAAATCTCCTGCCCCATGTGCTTGAGGGCAGCAGCCCTGCCAGGATTCTGCATAAAGGACTGTACTAGCCCTCCAGTGTCTGTGGTATTTCAGCACTTCATTATGTGCTCAAGCCATTTGCACTACAAAGAGTACAAACTATGCTCTGGGGGGGGGGGGGGGGGGAAGAAAAAAAGAAAAAGGTGTTATGTGAAGCAGTTGGTCAGAGACAGAAACAACTTTACTCTCAGTGATCCTTGTGACAATGAACCCATTTTATTGTTTGGAGCTTTCTTATATAAGGAGTTTGAATTTCCTAGGTTAAGACATCTGATTGGTCTGGGTTTTATCACCATCCAGCTCTCTGACCAGCGAGATGTCTGCATTCTAGATCCAATTGGGTTGTCTCTTTGGGTTCAAATCTATCCCAGCCTTGGTCACCCAGGGACCTGTTTGTCAAACCACACCAGCCGAACTGTGTTTCTTATTTAGGGCTGAATTCATTGCCCAGCTACAGACCAGCTGTGCTGTGACAAAAAGGAACATTTATGGGATAAGCAGTTGATGGCTAGTGGAATAAAAGAAAATGGAATTGAGTTTCTTTACTCTGGGTGACCTCCACAGGTCTCTTCCAACCTCATTCATTCTATGACTCTGTGACCTCTGCAGGGTTGGTGATAGACAGACTATGGAGAAGGTACGGTCCTTGGGGCAGTGTGGGAAGATGCAGTCTGGGAGGTGGGTAGTGGGGGGAAAAAAGTCCATAAGAGATCCACAGGTTTAGTGAGTTTTTGAGCAGATATCTGAGAGGTCATTTTGGTATTCATAGGCCTGACCTTCTCCACAGCTGTGAGCCCCTGGACCATGGGTCCTCTGTTAGTTAAGAGCACAGCAAAACTAGAAATTTCTGGCATTGATTTTGTTAGTCTGAAAGAGGCTTGACAGGAGATTTACCAAAGCACTAGACTTTTCTCTTGCTTTATTTTGTTTCTTTTCCTTCTACTTAAAGGGACTTCTGATGAGCAGAAGCAAGGTAATTCAGGGCTACAGATGCTGTGGTGTTGCAAAAAGAATGTTGTGAAATTTAAAAGCCTCTTTCTGCTTTACCAGTAGAAAAAGAAAATTGATTATTAGTAAAAACACTAGAATTACAAGATTTGTTATTTTCTTATTTCCACCCAAGTCACAGTAGAAGAACTAAGGGATTTTTCAAGGATAACCCCTTTGACCACAAGCTATGTTACAGCACTCTGTGCAAAAATCCCATTTGGGATAAGGATCAGAAAGCAGTTTGGCAGCCAAAATATAAAGCCATAAGAAGCTCAAATAGAACAGGAGCAAATAATGAGCAGGAAAGTAGAGTAGAAACTCTAAAAAATAAGTAAAAGTATTGTATAATTTAGTATTTTATTCCTAGTTGTCCTCTGTTAAATTCATGTTTTTTTCCTTCTCCTTTTCACAGAATCCCAATCCTGGAAGGGATCCCCAGGATCACCGAGTCCAATTCTTAAGGGAATGGCCTGTACAGGTATTGAACCCACACCCATGGTGTTGTTACCACCATGCTTTGATGCTGTATACATGCTTGTAATTTCCCTGCTCAGCTGGCTTCTGCTCTATATTCCTGTCAGCAACAAATCAAATCAAATAAATGGAACACATTACTCTGAATTCCAAGAGATAACATTTCTTAAAAGTCTCTCAAAAGCTGACAGCTATTCTTTTGTTTAGACCATGGTAATAAGTCCCAAGAGTGCCTGGCACAAAAGTGCATTATGGAATAGCATAATGGACTAGAGAGATGTTGCTGCAAATTTCTGGTCTAATTTCCTGTAGAACACAGACCATAGGTGTTCCTTTCATTCCAGCTTGTCTGTTTTCCTAAAACATATTCTCCAATTAAAAATAAAATAAGAGTTACTATAACAGTAAATTAATTTCAGCTCCTGGTAAAGTATTCCAGTGGTAGATTATTCTCATCATAATGGGTGGAAAGTTCACCTCTTTCCATGCTAAGGTTACACTTTTGATGTGTGGAAATTGTTACATATTTGCTGGTTATCTTGAAAGTCATCTGTTACTTTCTGTTCTACACTTTGTGTGATTGAGTTACTCATGCTTGTTCTCTTTGATCCCTTAACAGTTTCAGTTCTCATGAAGACATACATAAGGCATGGCCCTAGTGCTTTAAACAGGGTCAGTTTCAAGTTTCTTCATGGTGAAGGATGAAAATCAAGAGGCAGACTGGCTAAGCTATCCTTTTCCCAACTTTCACTGGCAGCACCAAGCCCAGCCTGATATCCATCCATCCATTGACACCCTCCCCTCGGATACTCACAGACTTTGGTGAGGTCCCCTCCCAGACATCTCTGCTCAAAGCTGAACAGGCCCAGCTCCCTCAGCCTTTCCTCCCAAGAGAGATGCTCCTGTCCTCTCATCATTTTCGTCACCCTCTGCTGGACCAGCTCCAGCATCTCCATGTCTCTCTTGTCCTGAGGAGCACAGAACTGGACACAGCACTCCAGAGGTGCCTCACCAGGGCTGAGTAGAGGGGCAGGATCACCTCCTGTGACCTGCTGCCAGTGCTCTTCCCAGTGCACCCCAGGACACCATTGGCCCTCTTGGCCACCAGGACACACTGCTGGCTCACGGACAGCTTGCTGTCCACAGGAACCCCAGGTCCTTCTCTTCAGAGCTGCTTTCCAGCAGGTCAGACCCAGCCTGTGCTGGTACCTGGGGTTGCTCCTCCCCAGGTGCAGGACCCTGCATTTGCCCCAGTTGAATTTCAGGCAGTTCCTCTCTGCCCATGCCCCCACCCTGCTAAGCCCCTTCTGAAGGGCTGCACTGCCCTCTGGGCTCTCAGCCACTCCTCTGACCTTTCTATAAAAAACATCTTATCTGAGGCAGGTTGTGTAAGCCCTGTTTATTAGAAGGCTGTAGATTTTTCTATTATACCACTATCACAGCACTCAGTTGAAAAGTACTATGATGGTGTCTTCTTATTCTTAGATCAAAATTGAATTGCTGGTAAGTAATGAAAGATCTATGAAGCACAGCCATTTGTCCAGCAGAATTCCTTAGAAGGCATTTGTAAGGCATTTTCATTTTTAACAGGTTTTAATACCCAAGGTAATACAGACAAAGAGGATATAAAGAGGGTCTGGATTATAGGCATCAAATCCTACAGGTGCAGAATATTCATAGATTGAAAATAAAATTATATACTCTGAAAATATCAATCAACATGGTATTCTGCTATTCAAATATGGTACTGTTCTCATAAATGGAAAAAAACCTTTTGGCTTAAAATAGCTTTCATTTTGATGACAAATGTAGAAAGTTATTTTAAAAGAAAAAGAGTATCATACAATACTATATTTGTAAATACCATTTTCTAAGCAATAAATTGTAAATAACCACCTCTATTGCAAGCAATATTTTATTCATATTAATATGCAAAACCAAAGAGGTAAGGTTTACTATGTGAACTCAGAGAGCAGCATAGAAAACATTATAAGTTCTGCACAGAAAATGTAAAAAGTTGTCATCTGTGTTCCTTGTGAAATGTCTTTTAAACATTTTTCTAGAAAGGTTTGCAGCCCCGGAACATGGGCCCATTTCTTTCACAGAGCTGAGTCATAACAAAATTAGAACGCATACCCAGTATTTGCCAGGCCTTTGACAAGGCTGATTTGCATGATAAATAAATATTAATTCACTCTCTACCTCCTGTCCCAGTGTATACAAAGTGTTTGGAAAAAAATGGCAAGAGAAATACATCAGAACTTACAAACTAAAATTTTGGAATTTGCTTTTTCTATTTGTTTTTTATCACTTTAAAAGGAACAGTTATCGACAGGGTAGAGGCAAATGGGTTTTCTTACATCCCTTGTTGACATAATTCAGTTCTAAACTGGGCAGGCATTTAAGATGCATCTTCTGTCATGGCATATTGGTTATGTCAGGGTAATCCCAAGCACAAATACAGGCTGGAAGGTAAATTAATGGAGAGCAGTCTTGCCAAGAAGAATTTTGGAGTGCTGGTGGATGAGAAGTTGGACATAACCCAGCCATGCACTGGCAGCCCAGAAAGTCAAATGTGCCCTGGGCTGAATCCAAAGCACTGTGGGCAGCAGTGGAGGGATGGGATTCTGCCCCTCTGCTGTGCTCTGGTGAGACCCCACCTGCAGGGCTGCATCCAGCTCTGGGGTTCCCTGCATAAGAGGGACATGGATGTTTTGACCAGAGGGCCAGGAAAATGATTCAAGGGGTGGTGCAGCTCTCCTATGAAGACAGGCTGAGACAACTGCAGTTGTTCAGCCTGGAGAGGAGAAGAAAAGGCTCAAGGGAGACCTTAAAGCACTACCTAAACAGTCCCTACAGGAAAACAGGGGAATGACTTCTGGCAGTGTCATATAGGGATAGGACAAGGAGAAGTGGCTTCCAACTGAAAAATGGTAGGTTTATGTTTCATATTTAGGTTTTAAGAATAAATTCTTTACTGTGAGCATGGTGAGGCACTGGCACAGGTTGCCCAGGGAAACAGTGAATGCCCCATCCCTGGCAGTGATCTAGGCCAGGTTGGATGCAGCTCTGAGCAACCTGGTCTAGTGGAAGGAGTCCTTGCCCATGACAGGGAAGCTGAAGCTAGGTAATCTTTAGGGTCCCTTCTAACACAGGCTATAGCAAAATCTTCAAAGCTTGAGGAGAGATGTTTTAACAGAAGTGTAGCAAAGGATTCTCCATATCCCTGTTTGAGAATACAGAGATATTTTTGAATATAGAAAAGTAATAGTGACATTTGTGTTTTGCATTCATCTTCACTTTCTTTTCTTCTGGAAACAAATAGCATATCTGGTGCCCTACATAGGCTGAAGGGGAAAGGACAAAGTATCTCTCACTTGTATATGTCTGAAACCATGTTTACTTGGGCTGTGCTATGAAGTATCTTAAGTGTCTTTAGAATATAGTCTCTCAAGGAAGGGTCATGCTGTATTTTGCAGCATTCACTTGCTATACAACATGATATACCCATACAATCTTACCTAAGATAATATCCAAGGAACTCAGAAAGGAAATTAGACAGCTGAGTAGCTTGGTGCAGTGGGAGAGCATCCACTTTCAAAGACATGGTTCTTAAAACCAGTCTTCATTAATGGATGAACATCAAAAAACTTGGAGTTTATTTTAGTTTAGATAGCAATGGGAAATAAACTAATTATGTCTTCAGATACAAATTGGAAATATGGCAAAGCAGATTGTAAGGTACTGTTAGATATCTGGTATTTTCAGTGCTCAAATCATTTTAGAAATTCAAGTCATTAATTACTTCACAGTGATGGAAGATTTTTCATTTTTGAAAAGAAGAAGGGGAAAGTTTGGAAGAACCAGTCTAATATGTAGTGCAGTATATTTGTTAACACTCAAGTGTCAAATGTTAAAGATAGTCTTATTAACTAAGGTATATTTTGGGGAATCATCTAGCATCTATTCAGATTATTTTCAGCTGAGGCCTAAATATTCTTGAAGATGTATTTTCATGTATTTTTATACAGTGAATTAACACGAGTATATAGCACCTGGTGTCTGGGCATTCTACTGAATGGAACATGGACACTTGCAATAGAAATTGCTGAGAAGGCTGAGATAGTGAAGGCCCTTCTTTGCATCAGTCTTCACTGATCAGACCACAAGTATTCCTGACTGAGGAAAGCAGGGGGAAATTCTGGATGAAGGAAGATTTCCCCTTAGTGGAAGAGAATTGGGTTATAGACTGTTTAGTCAAACTTAACATCCACATGCCCATGGGCCGGATGATATGCATTTACAGTTGCTGAGGGAACTAGAGGATATCATTGCTTGGTCATTCTCAATCATTTTCAAAAGGTCATGACAGTCAGGAGAGGTGCCTGAGTACTGGAAGAAAGCAAATGTCATCTCAGTGTTCAAAAAAGCCAAATATTGGTACCCAGGGAATTATAGGACAGGCAGCCTCACCTGCTTCAAAGGCCATCTTTTGAGCATGTGGATAACATAAGAAGGTGACAAGGAGTAATCAGCATGGATTCACCAAAGGGAAATCAAACTGAAGCAAACTGATTGCCTTCGCTGATGCAGCCAGGCTCTTCTCAGTGATGCCAAGCAATAGCAGAAACTGATGCACAGGAAGGTCCACCTGAATATGAGGAAGAACTCCTTTACCATGCAAGTGACCATGTGCTGGAACAGATTGCAGGTAATTAATCTCATCTCTACTTGATTAAGCTGTTACACATCTTAATGCACATACTCAAAAACAATGTCCATAATACAAAACCTTGTCTGCAAATAGTTTGTATACTGTAAGTACACTAGTTAAGCAACAAGAGAATGAATTCTTGAGGGGTGGTGTGACCTGTGAAATAGCTTTGACATGTCCATCTCTATTCTAAAAACAACACCAAAAACATTGCAGAAAGGGTTAGGTAAATGTTAATGCTGTTTTAAAGAAGTGGGTGATAATGAAGATGCAGCATTTTGTTCTGAAATGAATCAGTGGAACTGCATTATATTTGCCTCTTTTTCTCCTGTGGTATGTTGCAAAAACTTAAGGCAGCCAGAAATTTAATTTTCTCCAGATGCTCTAAAAGTGGAGTCTCCAAGGACATGGTGCATTTCTTGTCATTTGCAATTTTGACATTCATACATGTCTTTAAAATGAGACAGTATGTGATTTGATGTCATGTGGTTGTTGATGGCAAGTGATGTCATGTATTTTCTTTGTTCAGGGCAGAATTTTTGTGTCAGAAGTAATGAAGACAGAAGTAAAGATCACCAGGGATGGTATACTCTGAGTAGAGACCAACTGAGACAATCTCATTCTAGGAAATAAATTAGTTTTCAAGAAGGGCTTATTTTACTGGGACTCCTAGTCTTTAAGAGGTCAGAGACAAAACTGCTGTTTTGTCTAGAGCTGTTTGAGAAGGGTTAACCAATAGTTCTTGGTTTTCCTTGTATATTATATTTCTATGATACAATCCTGAGAAAGAGAGACATTTATCTTTTGCATCTCTCCTGGTTCTATGATAAAATCAAAATCATTTGAATGTTGTCTCCAACTGCTTGTAATGCAGAATCTCTGTACAGTAATTTAAAAAGCTGTAGATAAAACGCAGGGATCAATTCCTAAAACTTTGGTGTAAGTATCTGAAATAGGTATTCACAATTATTGACTGCATAAGCTCCTTTTCACAATGCATTCTCCTTCTCTAAAGTTGATGAATTTTCTGTATCCAAGAGATTGATTTATTAGGTGGTAGAACTACAGAAATAATTGAGAGGAAATTAATCTTGCAGTATCAGTGTTTACTTCTGGAGAAATTTGATATATTAACAGGTGGAAAGGTTTGTTTTTTCCTTCATAGAGAAGATGAACTCTAGTGAACTTCCACCAAACTGTAAAAGTTAGACATCCACATTCTTGTCCTTTTCTAATTGTATCCTTTTTGTTGTTGTTTTTTGTTTTGGTTTTTTTTTTGTGTGTGTATGTGTGTATGCATGGCTTCAGCTGGTTACACAACCTATTTGTAACTTCAGTAACTCTTACTTATACAATAATCTCATATTTAAAAGCCTTGTAAAGTCACTTTTGCCCTGCACCAGCTAGTTTCCACTGTGAAAATTTTACCTGGAAGTAAGAAATTTTATGCAAGTTTTGTCCAAAAACCTGTTTTTTCTGACTAATACTTGAATTTGTTGCCTTGCCAGAAGGTAATTCTTTTTCATCTTAGTGCTTGCATTTTGATTTATTTTCCTTTCCTGACTCTGAATTCACTAATTGTATTTCTTCCTCAGCCTAGGATATTTCCAAGTAGTGTGTATCAGATGAATCCACCCTGTTTTCTGACTTGAAAAGTTTGCCCCAC
Organism: Cinclus cinclus; assembly: GCF_963662255.1. Classification (NCBI taxonomy): domain Eukaryota; kingdom Metazoa; phylum Chordata; class Aves; order Passeriformes; family Cinclidae; genus Cinclus; species Cinclus cinclus. Next base: position 50,346,746 of record NC_085084.1, read on the forward strand.
ACACAGGGCTGTACATGCAGGCTTTTGGATCTGTGAACCTTGTTACTTACAAGGAAGGAAATCAAGGCATGGACGAATTTCCTATTCTTAGCTAGCTGCCTTTTTGTGTTTTGTTTCAATTTGATATGAATGTTATCTAATCACAACTCTTTTTTTTCTCCCTGAATTTGTTTCCTTCCTTTCAGGAATTTACACATACTGTACCTTCAGAGACCTATTCATGTTTTTCCCGAATCACTATGAATCTGAAAGAATTCCATTACAGTCAGTGGTGGGATACATGTGCAAACCAACTGAGTCAGAAAACACTCTAGTAAATTTCTTGATTTGAACACATATTTAGTGAATATTGTTACTTTGAAACATGTTTTCTTTTCTTCATAGAATTTTTCTTTAATTTACTGTGACTAATTAAAATAAGGCTTTTCTATTGTTATGTAAGGCTGGAATAAATTTAGTAAGTATTAAGTCTGATTTCTTAAGCAAGAAATATTCTGTGATCACATTGTGCTTGACTGCCTTTCTTCCCTCCTGGTAGGTTTTAAACCCATTGACACGTGTCAGCCAAAGTTACAGAGGAGAGAGATGTCAAAGGTAATTAAGTTCTGGCAGGTTTTCTGATAAAATTATTGCAAGTGTCTTGGTGAAGTAAAAGGAAGTGACAAGAAAGTATTGAACAAAAGAGGCATAGTTTGTTACTTTTTATGTGCCTAGACCCATTCCTCTGATTTAGCCTTTGAAAACATTACAGACAGTTCATATCTTCACTAAACTTAGTTGCATTTTCTCATAGCATACTGTAAGAAAAGGAGGAGCTATGTAGAGGATCAACAGGATTAAATTCTGTAACTAAAACTTAATCTACATTCCAGGGTTAGATAATTAGAATAGCTTATTCAGGAAAAGAGACAATTTGTGTATGCACATATATTCATATGTTTTAAGGGGATGAAAATTCAGTTTCATTAATTTTTTTTAAGCACTGCTAGAAAACAAGAGAGAAAAATAATCCCTTTAAATTTTCATGTCAGCTGACTTAACAATGGTATGTTACTGCATTGCTTACTATATATGGTTTTTCCTATGCTGGGGTTTTTTTGCTAGGTTTTGAAACAGCATGGATTGAAACCTGTATTACTGCTGAAATTTGCTAGGGCCAGTCTAACTAGAACAAAAGTAGGAATAAGGAATATCAGAATGTGTTCAGTTTTTAACATGTCTTTCTTCTTCTAATTTTCTGGAAGCCATCCTTAAACAGCAAATCCTAAAGGAATAAAAGATAGAGTTAGCTTTCTAGAAAGCTTTAATACAAAAAGGATAGAGACATATGGAACTGATTCTTATCATTGTCTAGTATATGTGATCAAATTCAATTATGGATTTTGGCATCACAGACACAAATACCCCTGAATAGAACCTTTTAGAATAGCTGACATCTTCTTGACATATCACTGCTTAAAATTGCTGGAATGGGCTCAATTGGAATCAAAGAACAGACTATCTGGGGATGTCAGAGAGGTTTATGAAGGTAAAGACAAATGGAGCAAATTCCTCAAATATTATGCACAATATGAATAGTGGTATATTGTGACTTTCAATAAAACATAAACTTCTTTCCTTGTGAAAGCTGCATGCTCTTGAAAAAAGATGTGGCATTACTAGATGAATGACATTGATCAGATTCTGCACCTGGGATGCAGCAGCGCTGGATGGACAGACCTGGGAGTGGGATGCTGGAAGCAGTGCCATGGAAAGGGACCTGGGTGTCCTGGTTCAGTGGCAAGTTGAACCTGAGTCATTGTGCCCTGTCAGCCAGGAGGGACAACCCTGTCCTGGGGACATCAGGCACAGCACCACAGCTGGGAAAGAGAGGGGATTGTCCTGCTCTGCTCTGAGCTGGGGCAGCCTCACCTCCAGTGCTGGGGGCTGGTCTGGGTGTCACAGTATGAGAAAGACATTAAACTGTTAGAGAATATCCAAAGGAGGGTCATGAGGATGGTGAAGGAGATAGAAGGGAAGCTGTGTGAGGAGCAGCTGAGGTCACTTGGTCTGTTCAGCCTGGAGGAGACTGAGGGGAGCCCTCACTGCAATTACAATTTCCTTTTGAGGGGCAGGCACTGATCTCTCCTCCGTGGTGACCAATGAATGGCATGAAGTTGTGACAGGGGAGGTTTAGGCTGGTTGTTAGGAATTCACCCAGAGGGTGGTTCGGCACTGGAGCAGATCTCCAGGAAAATGGTCACAGCACCAGCCTGAGCGAGTTCAGGAAGTGTTTGGACAATGTTGTCAGGCTCATTATGTGACTCTTCAGGCTGTCTTTGCAGGACCAGGAGCTCCACTTCAGTGATTCTTGTGGGTCCCTTCTGACTCAGGACATTTTATGATTCTTTTGTGCGTCTCTCTCTAACAATCTGCTAAATTCCTTAACTCTGAGCAGATCTGTACTAAAGAAGGAATATTTATTTTATTTTAAATATGAATAATCTAGCAGTGTTGAAGTAGAATTAACTGACGTGTAGTCAGTTACACTTGTCTTCAAGTTTCCACTGTCGCAAAAACACAGTGGCAGCAGAGTAAAAGCTAACCTAATTCAAGCAGAATGTCCTGTAAGAATGCCAGTGTTTGGCATTGGTCAATGACAGGAAGCATCCTTTTTCTGCTCATTCAGTACTATTGCATGTAGTGCTGACTGGACAAGTGTGGTGGGCTGACCTTGACTGGACGCCAGATGACCACCAAGCTTCTCTACCATTTTACAGCTGAACAGGGGAGGGATAATCAGATGGAAACAACTCATAAATTGAGATAAGGCAATTTATCAAAGCAAAAGCAAAGTTTGTATGCACATAAGCAAAGTGAAAAAAATATTTTTTTCCATTTGCCATCTGCAAGTGATGTTCAGTGTTCAGCTTCTTCCTGGGAAGCAGGGCTCGAGCATGAGTAGAGGTTTCTCCAGAAGGCAAACACTGTAAATAACAAGTGCCCCCCCATTCTCCTCGTTCCCTTAGTTTAATATCTGAGTGACATCACATGGTATGGAGTGTCCCTGTGGTCAATTTGGGTCAGCTGGCCTAGTTGTGTCCCCTCCCAGGACCTTTCCCCATCCCTGCTGATGGGGCAAAACACTGAGAGACATGGCTAATACTGTGCTGCCATTTTCCACCCTCAGTTCAAGGAGTTGTAAAGAGTATTAAGATCTCTCCTGAGCCTCTCCAGGCTAAACAACCCCAGCTCCTTCAGCCATTCCTCACAGGATTTGTGTGTCAGACTCTTGCCCAGCTCTGTTGCCCTTCTCTGGACACTGTCTACCCCTTCAGTGTCTGTCCTGCAGTGGGGGGCCCAAAACTGAGCACAGGATTTGAGTTGTGGCCTTGCCAGTGCTGAGTGCTGGCAAAGTAAAGAATCCTTCATCTGGTGCTGCTGGCCACACTACTGCTGATGCAGGCCAGGATGCCAGTGGACTTCTTGGCTACCTGGGCACACACATATTCACTGGCTCATCTTTGGCCTCTGTCATCCAGCACTCCCGGGTCCTTTTCCTCTCGACAGCTTTCCAGCCACTCTACCTCCAGCCTCTAGCACTGCCTGGGGTTCTATTTAATATCTGGTTTCCTAGGAAATAGGATAGAGGTGCAGGGTATCAAACCAGATACTATTTATTTCTGCGCATGGAGATTCAAACCCTCCAAAAGAGAAGTTCTACTGAAATAATAGCATTACATGTAGCAGCTGGAGATAAAACTTATTCATATATCTTAAAAAAATTATTTTTCACTTCCAGTGTTATTAATTTGTTGCCTAAAAAGATTTGGTTTTACTACAAGTTGTATTTAATATTGTACTCATTCACCTGGCATTTATGCCCTTCTTGTCACTTTCACAAAGCAGGAGAAAGCTGCTTTTATCCAGTGGCATTGATTGAAGTGAAAAAGAAATAATTTTCACCGCCTGATTATTTTGTTTCCTTTTTATATCACTTTTTGATGAAAACAGATTAACAACTGGACCTTGCAGAGGTGCCTTTTATTCATCATCAATTGTCCTTTTATTGCAGAATTAAATTTGATTCCCACTGTAATGCAACACTTTTAAAAGAGATTTTAAAAGGTTTAAGAGGTTTTTAGTATTCAATTTAAGTTAGATAGAGGTTTTGAGTTTTTTTCCCAAATGATTTTGGCACTGTCTTTATTGTACACAATCAGTTTTCTTTCCAGGACAATAGGCTTTGGGGTTTTTGGTTTGGTTTGGTTTCTAATGTGTTTTTAATTTTTAATGGGACAAGAATATTCTCCTACTTCTGTGTATTCAAAGCTATTTACCCTTATTTTGTCATCTGTATTCTTTCCTCTATCCAGAACCATATCATGGAAAAGTAGAGGTCTACAAAAACTCTCCCAAAAACAGCCTGAAGCAAGGCAACTTTGGCATGGATATTTCAAGTGTAAAAATGTTATAGAATGTTAAATGTGACTCTTGCTGTTCCTGCTTATACTGTTTACACAGAACATGTTATGTTATATGTATTTCAGTTAGGAGGGAATTCTGGAATTAATTTGTGGTTCGTATTTCATTAACAAAAAAACTTCTGCCAAGAAGTAACATTAACATGCTTGTTCTGTTTTTTATCTTCCCTTTTTGATCCTTGGTTTGCCCTGTAATGAATATAGATTTGCTTTGAGTCCTTTCTGTTCTTTCTGTAGAGCAGCTACTGTTCACGTGTTTACAGTGTTGCATATTTCCTTCAGGTCTCTTGGGCTAACTTCTAGTGGAGAGACTTTTATAAAATTCCGATCTTGATGTAAATATTCAGGATATTTTAACTACTTTCATGATACACAGTTGGAAATGCCAAAAGGTATTCATTAAAATGTAAATTTATGTTATTACCAAGTGTTGACAAGGTTTAATAACCCTTTTCTAGACTTCTTAGTTTTGAGGTTCTAAAGCAAAATAGCAAAAATCCTGCAAGCTTTGCAGGACATCTTATCTCATTCAGTTACCCTTTAGAGTATTTAACAAGAGGGGGGAAAGGGGACATTTAAGCATTTCATCAGACTAGTTTAAAAGGCTCTAGTTGCACTAATAGCCAGAGCTATAGATTTGAAGTCCACCTATTTGCATTAATCCTCAAAAACCCTTCAATGGGAGTGATATAACAATGTAAAAAAAAAAAAAAAATAAAAGGCGGTTAGCAGGTTATCAGGACTGGTTCTGGGAGGAGCTGTGAATACAGCTTGGGCATTTACTTAATTTTACAATGGTTCAAAGGTTTAGAGATTTTCAGTTCTGTTGCAATTATTTGTCTTGACCATGAATGCAATACAAAAATCTGTAGCAGCTATATCTTACATCAAAGCCTGAGAATCTATTTTACTTAAAACTGGATTTAAAACAAACCATCAATTTCCAAAAATAATCCACACTGATATTTTCTAGCATGCCAGTACAATTTTCTAGAAGAAAGAATTTATTTCAATTATTACAGTCATCAGGCTGAAACACTGGTTTTACTTACAAAGGATGTTTCCTGTAAATAGTAAATTGTCACACACACCGACAAACACAAGAGCTCAAGCACAAGCACTTAAACAAAACACTGTAATGCCTGCCTTTTGGTTCAAATGCTGATACTCCCCGCACAAAAAACTACAGGACTCTCCTGCTGCCCTGTTTGAAGGACTTTCTGCTGCTTCTAAGGATATTTTGGGGTGTGTTGGACATTAATCCCCTCTTCCATCAGATCCTGGCTGGATTATTGTAGGCCGTCTCCTAGTGCTATGCATACTCATTTATCCTGAGGACTTCATTTTAAGAAGCAGGAAAATTCCTGTATCTTGCTTTCATATCATGTTATCCACTATAATCCACACCACAAGCATTTTTATTAGAAACATGGCTGTTTACTAAGAGTGAAGAGAATATTCCCACAGCTTTATTCTATAATCACTTGGCACTTTAAGCAATTTTTCACTTCATTGCAGGACTTTCCTTTTCTTCGAATTATAGCACGAGACTAGCTGTCAGTATCAAACTCCTTTTGTTATATACTGTCAAACGGATGAATAATCCTGATGTTACATGGCACTTGGTCGCATAAGGTGACTGAGGTTGCAGATGTAGATGCTTATGAAATTCATATTTTCACAAGACCCTGATTACAAAGCTGGTTCTGCAGCTACAATTAGATGAAACCTCCTTAGATGTGCAAAGTTTTAATATGGAATTAAGCCAGAGTCAACCCCAGTTAAAATGCTGTGATGTGCCTTTTCATGACAGTTCCCTTTAGTTTCTTATTTTCTTATTTCATTTTTGTATTGGATCTAAGTTAAAAAGTTTTGATGGTATCTGTCAGTGTACTGGGAAGAAGTGTAGGCCAACTGACTTCACTGTAACTGTTTTATATTCCATCCACTAAATAGTTTATTACAATATTAATAAGTTCTAGAACAATTCTTTTGCTGACAACAAAAGGTATGGGCAAACATTAATATATACCAGTTCAGGAGTTACAGAAAATAATGCTTCCAATCATAGAATGGTTTGTTTTGGAAGAGATTTTTAAAGATCCAGCATCCTACTATGGGGGCACTTTCCATTAGGCCTGGGTACTCAGAGCCTCATCCAGCATGACCTTAAACACTTCCATCAATAGGGCATCCACAGACTCTCTGGGCAACCTGTTCCAGCATCTCACCACCCTCAACATAATAAATTTCTCCCTTATGTCCAAAACTAAATCTATCCACTTTCAGTGTAAAACCATTGCCCTTTTTCCTTCTTCTACAGGCCCCACTAAAAAGTCTGTCTCTGTTTGCTGAACTCACTCCCATGGGTCTTTCTTGTACTGGGGATTCCAGAGCTGTATGGGGTATACTGGGGTGGGGTCTCAAGAGATCTCCCTCAACCTGTTGGCCACGCTGTAGCCAACTACATCAGCTGGATGTAGTTGGCTTTCTGGGCTGCAAGAACATGTTCCTGGCTCATATTTAGTCTGTTATCCACCAGTATCCCCAGTAGTCTTCTCCTCAGGGCTGCTCTCACTGCATTTTGTCCTTCAGTCTATATTGATATTGGGGATTGCCCCAACCAGGTGCAGGACCTCATACTTGGCATTATTGAAATTTAAGAGGTTCAAATATTCAGTAGCAGTCATTTACTTGAAAATAAAATGCATTCAAAGATTGAAACTGCTTGATTTCTCCTAGGTTCCTTTGTGATGCCTAGTCTCATTGATGGAAAGAGAATAAAAAGAAAGGGGGAAATATGTTGCATTGTGTTCCAATAGCAATCTTTTCTTACAATAGTGTAATAATTTAATTGATTAGATGATGAAAGAACTGGTACTGAATAAAGTGACATTGCTGGAAAGACAAGTTGAAGCAATCAAGGAATTCCAGGAAGATTCAGGAAGTCAGTCTAGGATGGGTGAAACAGCTTTAAACTGAAAGAAACTAGGTTTATACTAGATATAAGAATGAAGTTGCTGAGTGGTTTGTACAACTCCTGTCCTTGGTCTTCAAGGCCAGGCTAGAGGATCTCTGAGCAACCTGGTCTAGTGGAAGGTGTTCCTGCCTGTGGCAGGGGTGTTGAAACTAATACATCTTTAAAATCCCAAACATGTTTTATGATTCTATGGATTCAAGAATTCCACAACAGACAGAGGGAACAGCATCTCTTAGACTCTTCTAAGCAGTAATTACCATGACTAAATACAGAAACAATAAAGACTTACAGAAGTTAATCATAGAATCATTTTATTTTGTAAAAAACCCTTAAGATCATCACGTCCAACCACTGAAGTCACCACTGAACCATGTCTCAAGGTGCCACTTTTGCACAGCATTCAAATACCCGCAGAGATGGTGACTCAGCCACTTCCCTGAGTAGCCTGCGCTCTGAAAACACTTTCAGTTAAGAATATTTTCCTTATATCCAATACTAATCTTGCCTGATACAAATTAAATCAGTTTTGTCTCATCCTGTCACTCATTACTTGAAGAAGAAGCCGACCCTCACCTCACTACAGTCTCCATTCAAAGGAATGTAGAGTGCAATAAGGAAGATATTCTCCTGAGCCTCCTTTCCTCCAGTCAAGACAGCCCCAGCTGCTTCAAGTTTTCTGCTCCAGACCCTTTACCTACTCTGTTCCCCTTCTCTGGACATGCCTGTAGTGAATGAAGAGCCCAAAACTGAACACAGGACTCAAGGTGTGGCCTCTACAGTGTCGACTACAGGGGACAATCCTTTTCCTGGCCCTGTCATTCACACTATTTATGATACAGGCCAGAATGCCATCGGCCTTGGCCACCTGGACACACTGCTGGCTCATAAAGAAGAGATGGTTTCACTCTGATTTAATTAGTTATACCTGTTTCTGTGCAGAGGCACCTGTCAGTGGTATACAGCAAATTTTAAGCTGGAGAGATGAAAGTAACTAATTTAAGGCTTTCTAAACATACTGGAAACATAATTCTGAGATCATCACAGCTTGTACATTACTGAATTTCCCTTGGGGAAAATAATGAAAAACAGCTGTATAAAAGATATTGACAACAAGCAGGCAGGTCAGACATTTCAGTTACATGAAATGTTTTGCATATAAATAAGAATTAAGATAAGTTTCTCCCCTGTTTTCAAATAATTGAGTTGGTGGGGGGTAGGAGGCAGGGGGAGTTTTATTCTGATAACAAAAAAAACTACACTCCTATTTCTGTCAAGGCTAAGAGGTAATAGGGTTAAATTTCAGCAAGGAATATTTAGATTATCCATTTATGGTAAAATTTAACTCAGAAGAGTTACACATAGGCAATCTGCTGCTCTGTGTCAAGCATTATCATTCTTGTCATGTTTGCAATTTCCCTAAATAATCCTACATTGAAGAAGAATGTCATTTAACAGTCATCTGTATATTTAACTGTAGTATCTCTAAGAAATCAGTAACAATTAGTAATTAGTAATTAATAAAATTTTGAATTTTATTAAACCTTCCTTTTTCAGTCACTTAAACTTATTGTTGAGATGAAATCTCACAATAGTTTGCTACATTACTGAAGAGGAGGAATTTTCTTATTCTTAAGAGAAAACTTTTCTGAGCAAGTGTTTCTTATCCTGAAGCCCAAATTTGAGGGATGCTGAGGCAGCAAGGGAAGAATACATCAAAATCTTTGCTTTTCCATAAAAGGAAAAAAGAGAGATAAATTGGTGCTTAAATAAGGAAGGTTTGTGCTACAGTCATGGTGTAAGATTTGGAATATACTTTCTATTTCTTGTTCTAATCCTCCTAGGACTTCTACACTTTTTAGGGTTTTGAATGATCTAATGTTGACGTCTAGTGGTGGGGAAGGTAAATTGCAGAGAGGAATCTTGCCCTGCTCACATACACACATTCTATTGAGGCACAGAAATGTCATCCTGATATTTAAAACCAGCCATTAAAACCGTACGACTTGTGGAACTGAGGAGAGGAACATTAAAAATAGTAACATAGAGGAACTAAATTCATCATCTTTTACATTAAAAATATTTAAGTATGAAGCATTCTTGTTTGCAGCCTTTCACTTTATTGTGTGATATAAACAGCACAGATGAAAAGACTGGGTTAGAGTACTGTTGGTAAGCATAACTAGACTGATATTTACATTTGTCTTCAGATCTTAATTCCTATGTTTATTTTGGGGTAATAGCAAAGATTATTCAAACAAAAGTTAAAGGGTTCTATTGTTTTATGTCAGCAACAACTGGTCTAAGGCCATGCACCACTGAATTTCTATTTAATTGCTTCTGTGGGAACACTTTAGTGATTACTGGTTATTACTTTGTGTATGAGTCTGTGTGATTCATTTATGATAATGCCTTCATCTTGTTTCTGTTGGGTGTATTAGCTCTGCAGTTTTTTCACTGACCTTGGTCATATTGTTATGTACTCATTTGTGCCAACTTGTCAGACATTCTTGGAGTACTAGTGCCAGACATAGGAACTTTTAAGTGTCCTTTATTTAGAAAATATTTTCTTTAGGTAAGATGACCTGCCATAAAATGATTAATGATATAATTGTGGAAGTACTTCCTTCTATGGTCCTTCAAGCTTTTGCATTGAATGAATGTTGGATGCATGTTTCCACTCCTTTTACTGTCCAAAGTTAACAGTAACTTGAATGGTGTTTCAAAACATTGCTTTAGAAGATTTACATTCCATGAAAAAAGCCTTCCAACTCAAGTAGTCCAATTATTGTGTATGCTGAACTAGTATTTAATTAAGTTTTGGATGGGGGAGAGGGGTGGTGCAGAGGCAAGGTATTTGTAGTAACCTGAGTGTTCATATTGGAATACAGTTTAATTCCAATTAGACCTAACAGTTTCTGTCTGCTGACTGTAGCAGTTTGGAAGAGAGGGCCCTAGTAGAGATGTTAAAGCCCAGAAGTATGCTTACAACTTCCACTTAGATAATCTAAGTTATGGGAGCAAGCTGGAGACAGTGAGAGAAGGAGGAGGGGGAACAAAAAAGCAAAGTCACAAAAGTAGATGCTTCTATCCTTCCTACCATATAATAGAAATAATCAAAAGAAAAATTACATTCAGTGGATTTGAGAGAAAAAGTCAAAGTTATAAAAGTAACTTGAATAATTTTCCTTAACAAGTGTTACTGTTGCTTTACATCACCAAAAAGATTATGTATCCTATTACATAATACAGGATTATATTCTGCAAGACATGTATCAAGCTTTCACCTTCACCAGGGGAGCTTCAGAAACCCGTGCTCAGGGATGTGGTGGAGGGAGTCACCATCCCTGGAGGTGTTCCAAGGAACCACTGGATGTGTGGCATGCTCTGGTTGGCAAGGTGAAGATCAAACAAAGGTTGGATTTGATGATCTTGGAGGTCTTTTCTAACCTAAATTATTCTATGATTCTCTGTTGAATCCAACTATCAGAAATTAAAAATGTTATATTAATTTATGAGCTAGAGAGAAAACACATGTTCCCATCCTGGCAAAAGAGAATCCTATTTACTCTATGACAGTGCAGCAAATTATTAATATATGCTGAATAATTTCAGTAAGCTGTTGGGAAAAATTATTTTGGTCTTAAAAAAAAAACATACTCCATACATTTCAGAAAGCAGTGTTGCAAACAGCTTTTGCTCCACATACATATCAATGAAAAAAAACCAAATAGGTTCTGTGTCTTTATGGTAATTTGACATTTAAATACAAAATTAGCCTGTTTTGAAACTGTCCACATTTTTCTTCCTTAACCCATAGCTTTTAACTGTTCAAAACCACAAATTGTGCTTTGGACTATGATTTAAACAAGAAGTAAATGTCATTTACGGAAATGGAAGCAGGGTTTATGTTTCCTGAATAAATATGGAATAAAAGAATTTTAAAGAATTAGTTTCAATGTTTACTTTTTAAGTTGTGCATTTAAAATAGTGTTCATATTTCCCATCTCATTTTTGCCTGTGAGTTATTTTTTGACAGATACAAGAGTCAGTTGTATTCAGAGGAACGTACAAAACTACATTGTTTTCCAGTTGGTATTTTCTTAAGATTTTTTTTTAATTTAGCATTTACAACCATAGCTTTTAAAAAATGAAACAGTATTGCCGTAAAAATAACAAGTTAGGGTTTTTTAGGGTGCTAGACATTTTTGTATTCTTGTTCTGAGCAATGTAGTGTAAAGACTAGGGTAAGCCTACTACGCTTTATAGAAGTAACTCTCCGTAGTCTTGATAGAACAAGTCCTTGGATGTTCAAATAGTAATTTCAAAATATTAATTACTGGTAACGCTTGCATATCACTAGCTTTTTGTTCGAATGCTTTACAATAATACTTTTCTCAAAGAGCAAGGCACTTAACAAATGTTCCCAGCATTCACTCCCATGGAAGCTGAAAGATTCTTCACAGATACCTGTGATCAACTAGGCCTTAAATTCCTCCAAGTCACTAACATAACTTGCTTTTTGTGCTTTGCATTTCCCCTGCCATTAAGCTTCATGGGTAATTTCCCATAGCTTAGAGAGCAGTAAAGGTCATTCTTTAGAAGATTTCCAGACATTTTCATACCTCCTACACTTTCTGCCCAACTACAAATGGCTCCACTAAAGATGTCAACACTACTTATAGCACAGTCAGTTCTCCTCCACTGGGTCAACAATTCATAGACAAAATAATAAAGACACAAGGGCAATTTTGAAAGCTGTTCTTACCATGCAAAACTCATGGAGGTTACTGGCACCTGATCAGCTCACCCAGCAACACAGGTGAGTACAGCATGTTAGTAGAACAGCCTCATAAGAGAACTAATTAACCTCAAAAGATGTGCTGAGGTTCTCCAGTACTTAAAGACATGAAGCACCATTTTTCTAAGGGAAAATAATATAGTTTTTACTATCAATATAAAACAGCAATTTCTGACTTTTCAGTTTGAGTAGTGCTTTTGTGTATGCTGCCAGGTGATAGCTCTTACAGCTCAGTCCTGGGAAAAGCACACCCTGACCTTTCCCTGCTCATAAAAGATGTTTGCAATTTCACATATTAAACAATACAGATCCCTTTTTTCCAACAGCACAGAAAAAATAGTGCTTCCAGAAGAAAACAGTCTGTAACGTTTGAGTCATCTGCTTTTTCTTTAGTGTTGAAAATGCAGGAGAAGCCCCCTCTTAACAATGCTTTTATGTTTTTAAGGAAGTGAAGGACACTGACCTATAACACTGTGTCCATACTGGTGAACAGCAGTTCTCGATTCTGAGGGAACAGTGAAGAACACTCAGGGATGAGGTACAGGACACAGAGCCACTTGCTGAATGAGAGGCAGCCAAGGAGGGGTGGCAGAAAGCACAGAATAAAACAGCCCATCTGTGTGAAGCCCATCCATGTTCCCAACATGTCGTCTGAACCCTCCTTTAGAAGTACTGATGATATGCTAAGGCCTCAAACCTACTGCTCTAAATTAACCATTGTTGCTCAGAGAATAATTCAAAAGCTTTTCTTGTCATAAGATCTATAGATGATGAAGTTTTACTCCATTCCAGTCACAAGACAAGACATCACTGAAGTACTTTTCTAGGGCAGCAGATTTATTACAACAAAGCATATGAAAGGCCCAAATGCCTGGACTGCTTGATTTAGTTTTGAGCCCCCTGGAAATTCCAGAAAAATATGTTTAAACTCCTACAGATTTCCTCTGTGAGTAAAGATTTGCAGTTTATGTGAGTAGGACATCTGCACCATGAATGAGGGAGCCTGGCTTTGCTGGAGTAGGAGTTTTGCAGATGGTGAGACTGTTACCATTGCAGGACCTATAAGCACAAGATTGCTTTATTGTCACACTTCACAGCCAACAATCAAAAGCATACATGAAGGCACTTACCAAGACAAACCTCTGCACATAGCTCTCAATCTATTTGATGCAACAAGGAGTGAACATGCACAAAGATAAAAAAATACTTGAAGACATCCAGCAAAAAGAGAATTCCGTTTTTTCTCCTTTTTTCTTATTAGTGTCCTACCTCATCATGCTTATTCTGGCAGTCACATGTTTCAGCCTTTGATGTACCATGACTACTTAAAAAAAAAAATTACATAACAAATTATTTTACTCTGTGTGGAACAGACTTAAAACAAATTCACTCTTCCCTTAAGGTATTACAAAAATATATAGAAATCTTGTTCCAGATTTACCATGAAGACAAATCCAAATTATAAAATCTTGTGTGCGTGCTCAGTGAATTTTAGATTGTTACAGTTACAAAAGCAAAAACTGTGACCAAGATCATAGCTGTACAGATTAGATAAAGCTTCATCTCCTAGGTGATACATAGATGTACTTGCATATATTGGGCAGAAAATTGCCAAGTCCACAGTAAGAAAAATTTTGTAAAACGCTAAAGATAACAAATAGCTAATGGCATACATACAGAATCTTTATTAAAAAAAATAAAATAAATAAATTAAAAAGACAATTTTGTAAGAATTGGGTTATTCTAAGTGCAAGTACATGCTCAATAGAGAATGTATTGAGACCACCCCTGAATAGGACTTGGAGGCACTCATGGATCAGAAGCTGGAGATAACCTAGACAAGAGCACTTGCAGCCCAGAAATCCAAATGTATCCTGGGATGCATCCAAAGCAGTGTGGCCAGAAAGCAGGGGAGGGGATTATGCCCCTCTCTTCAGTTTCATGAGACTGGACTTGGAGTGCTGTGCCAGTTCTGTGGCTCTCAATAGAAGATACAGACCTCCTAGAGATCCAGAGGGATCCAGAGGGGTCCAGAGGGAGGCCAGGAAAATGGTCTGAGGGCTGGAGTAGCTCTTTTATGAAGATGGAGTTGGGAGATTAAGCCTGGGGAAGATTCTGGGGACTTGATATAGAAGCCTTATGTACCTAAAGGGGAACCACAAGAAAGTTCTGGAGGAACTTTTGCCAAGAGCACTATGTGCTCTTACAATACAAGAGGGAATGGCTTCAGATTGAGTAGGTTTAGAATAAGATATTAAGAAGAAATTCCTTCCTGTGAGGATAGCAAATCACTGCAATAGGCTGCCCCAGAAAGTTGTGGATGCTCCACCCCTGAAGCTATCCAAGGCCAGGTTAGATGGGATTCTGAGCAACCTGGTCTAGTGGAAAGTGTCCCTGCCCACAGCAGGCATACAGGAACCAAGTAATCTGTAAGGCCCCTTTCAACCCAAACCATTCCATGATTCTATCATCTGGCAACACCACTATGTCGTTTTCAATACAGCAACAGAAGAAAAACAAACAAACAAAACAAACAAACAAAAAAAACCCCAAAAAAGCCCAAAAAACCCCACCACCACAAAAAAAAAACCCAACAGCTAAAAAAACCCTCCACACCCGTCAAAAAAAATTTAAAAGGAAATTATACATGCTAATCCAGCTACTAAAAACTTGTTTTAAAATAACAAACAAAAGGTAAATTCTAAAATCTCTAATTCTGTTTTCCTGAGACAGCTGCAACACAAGTTTGACCATGTGTTCTCAGAGACAGGATTTGGCTTGACCTCTGAAATTCCAAGTAATGGTATTATCTGTCAATTAAAGCAGTATATAAAGAAAACAAGCAACACTTACATTTCAGTCAACTAAAATTCAGTTTCACTTTATTCAAGATTAAGAAGTGGGGGATAGGATGGGGTAGAAACCAAGAGAGCCATGCCATTAAAGCCATGCAGCTGAACAAAAAGGAAGGGCAACAACCAGACTTACAAGTGCTTCAGCAATTTTTTAGAGGTAATTGCAACCCTTAGCAAACTGAGAACCCAAATGATGTTTCACAAATGTATTAAGTTTACATAACAGTCATAGAAGAGAAGAGGTTCTTCAGCACTTCAGTAAAGGCCAAGATACACTTTCAAACACCACAGTGGGCAGAACTAAATGCCTACATTTCAGTTTTTATCAAGATCCCCTTTTCTCATTGCATATACACTTTCAATAAAAATGAACACACCTACTCAGTCTTCTTGTTGAAAAAATATGCATATTGCAATAAGGAATGAGGCACAGCAGAGTAGACATCTCATACAACCTGCAGTAATCCAGAAAATTACACAATGGCACAAGTTTAAATACCTTTCTCTTCAGCCTGGGGTGATATATAGTTAAAGGACACAACTGGTGTTTGCCAAGAAATGGCGAAATCTTTTCATGACTGTATAGAGAAAGCTTTCTTAAAAAGAAAAAAAAAAACAAAAACCTACAACAAAAAACCCTCAAACAAAAAAATCAAACAGTCAAAAGACACAAATTACAGACTAGAAAAAGGACCAATAGAAAATCACTTTCATTACAAGTGGAAACCAAGGGACATGGAAGAGAAGTCCCACATTGACTTCTGGGCATTTTAGCCCCTGTCTTAAGGCTTTTAGTTAGAAGAAGACCAAAATATTTTATAGTTTATAAGAAAAATGCCATTCTGGGGGAATTGTTATGTTTTCCAAAACATGAGGTGCTTAAACAAAAATATGCACATTTAAAATAAATCCTTCAACATTAAGAGTTAAATTGCTTAAATATTACTGAAGAGCCAGCTGAGATTTCAGAATCAGAGTTTGTTGGCAAAATAAATGTAAGAAATAATTAAAACAGAGGCTCTGTGGAGAGAAAATATTTAGAATCAGGAAAATGGAAAAGCTACACACAAATGGGAATGTACAAAGTACAAGATGTATTGTAAGTGAAATTTGCAGCAGGTACTCTGTAAATGTAGGGATGCAGAGGAGATCACACACTTATCAAGAACATTATGAGGCTATTAAATGAACTATCATGCCTAAGACAGAAATGACAGATGAAAAACAATTGACAGATAAAGAATGGAACTCAGTGCATATGAAACCACCAGTTATGTAAGGCAAGGTACGGAAATTTGGCATGGTGTAACCTGAGTTAATACTCTTGGTATATTCTTGGTGTACAAAATGATTGGAGTAACACCATCATTATAATAGTTTTGCATCCCCTTGAAATATTTTTATTCAATTTATGGGGAAAATTGCAAGATTACCTGAATTTTGTAACCTGCTAAATGGTTATTCAACACCAATGGCAAGACTTACAGTAAATTAAATATGTGCAACTATAGGTTACATGCTAGTTGTTTTAGATTTATAATAACACAACAATTTGGATACTTCAAGCATCACCAGCCGCATTAGAATCCTATCCTGTTGCTATAAATATTCCAAACTATTGTTTGGAAATCACATTTTGGCAGTAGGTGCTTTCTATATGTACAAGATATTTTGAAGACTTTGATATGGGAAGTTATAGAAACCTTCATGTAACACTGTATAGTTTCATGTACTTTTTGTATCAACTGCAGTAAACAGCCATTCAACAATACTATTACTACTACATCTAAAAAATAAACAGAATTGCAGATATTCAAGCTAATAAAATGCTGCTGTCTGGGTATGAAACAACAAAGTGTCATTGGGTAAGAAAAGTTAATAAAAGCATCTGTGACATATATTCATTATTTAATATAAATTTGACTTCAATAGTCACTTGCTCAGCACACAATATTGTGTAATTCAAGGCATTTATATTTGGTATGCAACAGTGCACTTATAACCCCATAAACTCCTTCTTGAGTTGCAAGACTGTTACTAACTTCTATTTAAAATAATAGGTTTTTATTAATATTTTTAGTGCAGAGTTAATTCTCCCCAATACGCATTTTTGTAAACTGTTAAATTTTCTGTAATAATTGATAGAGGTGCTGCAATGTTTCCTTGAGTAGGATATAAAAAAGTTTACACTAAAAGCGATACTGTACTGTAAATTAATTCTGATCTGGTCCATTCATTTATAAAAAGCCCTAGTATTGTCAACTAAGCAGACAATTATGACCTAAATTCAAATTCTCTGATCAGTAGCCTCCTCCTTATATTTTGAGTTGCAACACTGGTGATTAAGTTAACATTTCCTTTCACAAAAAAATTTGTATTTCAACACAGCCTCTAGTCACATTAAAACCAAAAGAGAAAGTATGTACTGATTTCCACAGTCAAATCAAAACTGCAAGATTTGCTCCAAATAGTATCATAAGAATTATTCCAGAGTTCAATTTCAGTATCAAAGATTAAGACAAACTCACTTTATACGGCTTATATAAAAAATGATACCTGAAATTCTTACATTAAAAAAAAATAAATGAAGCAAACCAAGACAAAACTTGGCAGATTTTGTTTATCATTACATAATTTTAAGCTAGCATCATCTACTATTCTGATATAGACTGTTGTGACTGTAATAAATAACTGGACAAATCTTCCCTGCCTCCTGTTTTTTCTTTTGTTGATGATATTCAAACAGTTCTGCTTGTGAAAGAGGAATTAAAAGGTAGCTGTTCAGTGTTCTTCCTATCTTGGTGCTTCTCCATTCATTACAATTTTGGCTGATTTTCTCGTACTTCTTCTAGTTTAGAAAGGATCCACTGTGTGAAGAAAAAAGGTAAAAATTAAAATCTTTCTGTGGTACAAAACAGACAAAGCAGCTGAAAACGAGGATGGTTTCTGTCACTACTTTTACTACTACTACTACTCGTCTTTTCCTAACCAAGTTTCAACAAAGTGTCAAAAATACTGTATAGTATAAACCCTTGGCTTTGTAAAATGAAAATGAAGCCATTTAAACCCCAGTATTCAACATCTAATACCATGTCTAATTAAACTTGTTTCCTGGTCTGTACTTCAAGGAAAAAATTTTCCTCCTACTGCTGCGTAAAGATGGATATGTTATTCAGCATTGTCTGAAATGGCAGAAACACTAAGACTATTTTATCCTATAAAAGTTCACTTGCAATCAGAAATTCAGTTTGGAGGGTTCTAAACCAATATGGCTCTGCCTTTCATGCTCTCTGCAATAGAAACAAATAATCTGAGTGAAAAAAAGAAGACAACATTTAACCCCCATTCTGGCTCTGCTTTCATCTACAACTCTAGACAAATCACAGATGACAATAGAGAAGCAAGGATCACAACACACAATAATAGGTTGCAGCAATGTGATAGGTTACTTAGGAAAAAAGCTTTCTTTAACTACATCTTGTTTATTTTAAGGAATTTCATATTGGGATGTTTGCACTACACAGAAGTTATTTTCCCAAGAGCATTAAAAAAAAAAAAAGAGGGCTGGGGGAAAGGGCAGTGAGATGGAAATCTGAAGTAGGACATGAAGTTATACCAAGGGTCTGCCATGAAGTGTGCATACCTCTTTGAAGAAAGATGAGTGGATTATTACAAATCAGAACCTGTTGCTGTATCAGGTTCTATCCCCTCATATGAAAATTTGTGAGATTCCTGGGCCTCTACAAAAATACACACCCCAATACTTTTGTGAAAGGTGTACTCAATGTTTTCACCTTTTTTTTTTCTTTACTTAAGACGTCTGGTATATGTAATATGTTGTTCTAATTTCACTTTTGGAATTGTTCCTGATTTAGCTGGGGCATAGATGGGATTCCTCTCCCAGAGACACTAATGGACCTCAGCACTGCCCACCCTTGTTCCACTACATCCAAGAAGAAAAAAAACCAGAAAACCTCAGTGCCACCAAATTACAGACAAGTCAAATTCAGCACAGAGCCCTTACATTTTGAGGTAAGAGTTACCTGCTATAATTTACCTGTAACTAGAAACTACCCTCACCAAGGCAAAAGCAATCTAAACTGATGAGAAGATGCAAAAGCAACTTAAACTGATGAGAGAATGTAACTTTTGCAAGCCGTCTCAAACCATGATCCCAGGGAACCACACCCCACTGAAATTTTTTGTGAAAATTAATAGCTACACTAGTTAAAATCAATGCAGAACTTTGACATGTAGCTTCCTTATAGTTCTGTTAGCAGATCTGAACTGTTCCTACCATCTGTTGTACTCAAAACTACTGATGTCAAAATAAAGATGTTATACAGCAAATGTGTATAAGAATAGCACCAACATCATATATAAAAAAACCTACTGGTATTTTTATTAAGGATTTTCTTAATTATTAAAAAACCCCCTGTATTTTAAGGAACAGAGCATTAACACCCCTGCCCACCACCTGAAACAAAACCAGGAGTAGTTTACAAATATTTTTGTTCTATTAAATTGCACTATTTTAATTCATATTCTAGATTTTTTACTTTCTGTTAGCATTACTTTCAATCAATCTTTTGTTAGACTGGTGTAATTCAGAAGATTTATGTAGAGAAGTCTGGTTTGGAATTGAGTATTTTTGAAATTCAGTACTGAGTAGATTATTGCTATTTCCATTATTGTAATGAATATGTGGAAATACTGAATTTTAAATACATATAGTTTCAGGTTAAGAGTATTTCTTTCACACTTTTAAAGTTGAATTTACCAATATAATTTTAATTGTATTTTGACTTTACCTTAGCATCCTCTGGACTTCTAAAATTAATAATTTTTCCAAATTCTTTGGCATGGAAGACAGACTTAACTCGTTCCTAAAAAAACCAAAGCCAAAACAGTAATTCAAAATCGAAGTCAGTGACTTCAGGCTTTAAGACTAAAATGCTATTTATTATCAAGGCAGATACAATGGTTCAAACAGCCACATGTACCAAGAACAGTCATCTGAGTATGTTTGCATCACATGCACACACCCTGAGAGAGACCATTTTCTGCATGAAAGCACAGTAGACTGAATGCTCCAGCAGTAACAGACTCTCCTTTTTACTATGGAGTCCCTGGATAAGGGTCTATAAACGTGTGTAGGAATGGAAGGCAGACAATGTACACGTGGTAACAAAACCCATCACTCCCCAAGTTTTTAATTTGTAATCAAGTCATTACTTCAGTGGACATTCCACCAATACTGACTTGCAAGTAGTGGACATAGTGAAAACAGAAACTTAGGCTTCAGAAAGTAAAACATAAGGAGTTATTTGCAAAATATAGTTTTGAACCATAGATTTCAATAAAGAGCAAACTGCAGACATGTTAATGGATTCTGAAATGACTGCTGTGTAGGGGTAAAGATGGATATGTTATTCAGCATTGTCTGAAATGGCAGAAACACTAAGAATTCTTTCATCCTGTAAAAGTTCACTTGCAGTCAGAAATCCAGTTTGGAAGATTCCAAACCAATATGGCTCTGCCTTTCATGCTCTCTGCAATAGAAACAAATAATCTGAGTGAAAAACTGAACGACGTTTTGCACCATCAAGATTGTCCTGACTACCAATATGTGTAATTATGCCTGTGAAGTTTATTAAAAACAGAAACAAAACACTGGCAGACAAATTTATTGAATGGAACTAAGTTCAGTTAACATATTAATAAGAATTTAAGATTTTTTTTTTTTAGAAACTGCCTCTGTAAATAGTCACTGGTGGTCATCTTTCTCCTTATGTCCTTTGCCACCTTACCAGGGAAAGGAATTTTAAGGATTTTTTTTAAGGAAAAATTGCAACTAAGAGCAACATTCTTCAATTAGTATTGAGAGGGGGAAAATACATGTAATTATGGTCATTTTTGAAGACAATAGAGAGAAGAGCCCCAGAGAGCATAAGAAAAAAATTCTGCAATCTTCTGAGCCTTTTTTTGTATCAGCATTTTCCAGACTATGAGCACACCATGATCTGGTGCATACAAACAAAAAAATCCCACAGCTCACGGAATAATCTCATCTGCAAAGACCAAGCCACCATGCTGCTTAAAACAGCCAGAGACTAGTTATCTGAGGAGTTCACCCATGCCAAGTTTCAACTCCTTTCTCTGAGTACACCTTACTCTTAAGAATTCAGAGGAGAGCAAGCAGAAATTCAAAGTTCAATTTCATAAACAGTAACACAAAAAGACAACAGAACACAGTAAGAGTAATGTACCTTGGCTTCAATGCGCAATCTTCGACCATCAACGATGAATGGTTCTTTGGTAAATTCATCGTAAGTGTATTGCCATTCACATGTCAGCTGTCCAAACGCCCCTTTTGTCACAAATAACACACCACTAGGCACCAGAAAACAAAAGTAGTTTTAAAAAATAAAGTAACTTTAAAATACTTATAAGTAATCATGTTTCCCTTGCTCTGAATTCATTTGTCATTGCAAAATAGGTTTCATCTCATGATCTGTAACTATACAGCATACTTTCCAAAAGACTGAATTTTGAAACTCCCTCTAACATTTAGAATAGTGTTTCACAGCAAAACTGTAACACTACTTAAAGCTGTATTTGAGAAGGATGCCTCATACTCCACTGCTAGACACTGACTGTTCTATTATCCTTTCCTTCAATACACCATCACAAGTGAATCCCACAGTTCAGGTGATTTTAGCCTAACTCAGTTTATAACAAATTCTCAGCTAAAGAAATCTTAGAATCAGTATTTCTTCCCCTTCTTAGACAGGAGAGAACTAACACTGAACACTCTCCTGCTGAACAGTGACACTTCTGAAGATGATTACCAGCACATTAGGCATGCCTACCCCATCATTTTGTCTGCATATATGATGACAGTGCACTTACTGATCAGCAATCATCAAGGCATGCACATCTGGATGACTGTTTTAAATGCATATTATACAGAGTCAAAACTGTTTACCTTTTTGTTACCATTAACAGATCTGTACTGTTGACCATAGCATGTGCAATATATCTGAGTTTTGCAAATCTTCCATTTTCAATTTTCTAAAAGAAATAAAAGTTTTACAGCTTTGAATATGCTAGTAATGTACTAATTTTGTGCTTAAAAGGTATTTATGCTCCAAAAATATAAATTATAACAAGGCACATACTTTAAAATAAAAGGCTAATTTCATAGAGTCATAATATAACTAACATCTGTAACAGGTAATGTTCATAACTACTTGGTTGCTATTTATACACCTATGTAAATAAAGATCAGTCCTAACCAAAACTGACAAGAAGCAATATAATTTCTCAAAAAATTTCAGGACTCAATTTTCTACATACTTTTGGTACACACTGAACTTCTACTAACACATTTCTGAGACAATAAAGAATCCTTTCCTATTTTTTTCATAAATAAATGAAAAAACTTTCAAAATATTGACTAACAAACTCTGAGAATAAATATATACCTAACTTTATATAAGCACCATTATCATGCAGACAGTGTGACTTAGAATTAATGCACTTAAGGTAATATTTAGCATTCCTCTATTTGCTTCCCCGTAAACTTAACCATTTCCTACAATTAATGAGAATATTGTAGCTGAATACTTTTAATGAGCAATATATTTTAAATACTGATGACATTTGATGACATTGATGAGCAGATTAGTCACTTTTTTTTAAAACAGAAGCCCTGTACCTCTCACATGACTTGGCAACCACTGGATTTCTGACTTTCTGAGCAGTGAGTGATTGAACTAGTGGTCAAATTAGTACTGCTGCATACTGATTAGGAATAGAAATACAACTGCTTGCATGCTTCCCAGCTGTTACAACTTGGAAGCAACACCAGATTAGAACAAACTAGTATGATTCCATGAAGTTTTAACTACAAATCTATAGCTTCAGATATATATGCCAAAAATTTTAAAATATCTAGATTAATTCTTAAAACAGTTAAGAAAGCAAAGTCATTTAATGTGTGTTCCCCAACACAATAAAATTATGAAGACATTTAATAAGTGTAAAAAACTTCAAAATTGACTGCATGGATAATTCCACTTGCCCAAACAGACGTTTTAAAAATTACATCTTCTGCTAAGACACTGATTCTTTTGTGACTAAAATGGATAAATATTTGAGTAGCAGGCTACCCTAAAGAGAGCTTTCCAAAAAGCTCTTTGAAAGCTTTCAAATTATTTTTCTCTTTTAAATTATTTCTCTTTCCCCATCTCTGTTAGGCTACAAAATCACAACTATTGGTCAATGTGCCTACTTACATAAGTCACTACTTGCATTTATTTCTGCAAGAGCTAGTGTCAGGAGCAGGACAAAATCAGCAAGAAGAATGGCATAAGAAATGAGGAACGAAGGGCTTGGAAAAATAAACTTTTTTTTTTAAATTTTTGGAAACTTCTTATTCAAACTTTATTGAAGTGCTACTCTGCCTCTGAAATGTGTTTCTCCCTGCCTCTCATATAAAAAGATTTGATCTAAAAAAAACCCCAATGAAATAAACTGTCTAAAACGTAGCTCCTACAAGGCTCCAGTACATAACACACTGGATGGTTAGAAGACAGAGGAGGCTGTATGGACAGACTGTGGACAGTGTGGATAGGAAACCTGACCCACTTGGTCAGGCAACTGGTCTAGTTCTGTGCTCTGATGGACTTTCATTATTGGCCTAGAAAAAAATACAGGGAAATGGAAGAGAAGGCTTTCAAGAAGTTAAAGAAATATCATGTGGAAAGAGCAAGGGTGGTTCAGAATAGGTACAAAAGACACCTAACTTCAAGACACTGTGATAATGACACAAATTTCTCTTACTGACCAAATACATAAATATCAAACAGAATGACCAGTACCTCTGTTCTATTCAAAGTAAGTATAGGGTAAAATCATTCATGCAATTTAGCCTTATTAGGATGAAGAGGATTTCTCATGCTGGAGAAAGTAACTCTCTTGTGTTTCATATACCATTGAAGTAAGGCTCTCAAACAAAATAATAATAGGAAAGGGGTCTTTTCATTAGCTTCCTAGCTAATTTTCAACAAGTAATGCCCCCCTGTTGTAACTTACTCAGTTTACAGATACAAAAATTAGGATCTGTGAAAATTTTTATGGAAGTACATTACTTATTATAAAAGCGACAACCTTAAACAGAAGCTATTCTAACATCTACCAAATTTCACAAAAAGTGTTTAATTCCATTATGATTCCCAAATATGTGAGTTGTGGAGCTCAAAAACATTGTTGGCATGTGGCATACACTGAGATAACTAGTCCTCATTGCTAGCTATGAGTCAAAAATCAAACTCAAATTATGTGTATTTATAGTTTTGTAGACAACAGGAGTAAATGGAGAAATAAAACACAGGGAAATGCTGCACAGGCTATTTACAAAGGGAACACTTGCCAATGCTAGGCACTAACTACTTTTAAATTTTCTGCCTTTGGATTTATCTACCCTTTATTTACAATCTCCATCTCTTTTAGCATTAGACTTACACCTATCCATTAGGAAATACATAATAGAGGGAGACTGCTGACAATTCTTATAACAAGGTCTCTAGTGCACTCTGTTACCGAAGTGCCATACACAACTCAAACATAAAATGATATATAATTGTTCATTCAATACATACAAATAAATAGTTCTTAAAAATGATATGGTACGTAGCTATTGTTTGGAGAAAGACAGCAACTTGAACCACTGTTAGGTGATGCAAAACTATGAAAGGTAATATTGATCAGTCATTCTTAGGTCAGTGTTATTTTCAACATTGTAAAAAAAACACATACAAATTTTTAAAAACACAATGACTGTATTTCAAATTAAAAAAACTTTAGTAATCTTAAGTATAAGCAAATCTGTTTTTAAAAAGACACCCCAGAAGCTGTAAAGCATGAAATAACACAAGAAGAGATCCCCTCTTTTCAAATTCTTACCTGTAGTACAATTGTTTAGATGTCACTGCGATAATCTAACAATAAATGTGATCAGTTACGCATATATATGCAAATATTCTCAATGTCTTAGAAGTGGTATCTCTGCACTTGGAGAAATTGCTGACCACACCACACCCTCTTAACGTAATGAGAAGCAAGCAGAGAGGCCTCTGACAAAGTCAGAAATTATACAGAGCAAAATCAAGTAGTAGAGGCAAAATTGAAAATATATGATTCTTCTGGTAATAGTTCTAAAAAATATTAGTAGTTTGTGTGTGATACTTATGTCAGAATGTTTGATATCCTTCTTGAACTCATCTCAGATGAACAGTATGTAAAGAAACTCCAATCCTGAATGTATATTTCAGCTCAAATTATAAGGTAACTTTTTCAAAAGGTGTAAAATTGCTAATTTCTGCAGGCTAACCTGGCCAGTCTTCCCCACAGAAATATTTCATAGTTCTAAGCAGTTCCCACATGACTTTTTAGATGTAGCTTGAATGAGTGTGAAAAAAGGGGGAAAACTGTTAAAGAAAAAATAACACGTAAAACATACATGTTACACCATGTAAAATTCTCTCGTGATTTATGTATAATAACCACTGATAATACTTTATTACTTACTTCCTCATTTCAGTTATCCTAATGTGCAATATCATTATACAAAATACAAAGCAATGTGCAATGTCCATGATGTGTTAGCATCTGTATTCAAGATTCCATTTAGCAATGCTGAACAGGAACTCTGAAATCAAACTGGTTTTATTAAAATTAATGGGAATTTGTGGTCATGATCAACACTTAAATCTAAGGCCACAGTATGCAAGACAATAAAAATTAGGACAGCAGCCTTCTTTCAGAATGCAAAGCTCCTAATTCACACCAAAAATACAAACTGCCTATGTTGACTGGCAGAATTATCTTAATATGTGATCTGAATACACAGGAGAATTTGTTTGAGCAGCTAAAATGGAGAAACCATACTGATCTACACTTTCATCATGATAACCACAAAGAATCACTAAACCAAAAGCTGAACACCACCAATACAACAGGATATAGCACTGAAGCACAGCTTTGAAGGACTGTCTTCTCTGAAGCAACATAATTGTGCAGCAACCTCATACAACACAGTGTAAGTATCCTTACAAACCCACACATTATAAAAGCAAATTTAAAATAATAGTACAAAAAAAATGTTTTGTGTATGTTTTGAGGTTGGGAAGACATTGGCACAGAGAACCAATGACTGCATGGTGCACTGCTAATAACTTAGCTTCAAAAGAACAAAATCAGTCTTTCAGCTTTATTCCCTGGTAGTGCTAAGACCTTGCATGTCTATTGTTTCTGGAAATTACTAATAACAATTTATATATAGGCAGTCTATTAAATTATCCCTAAAAATGTGTAAAGTATCCTGTGGCACTGACTTATGTCTATAGAGCATTTTGAGAAAACCAGACCACCAGAAAAGCCTGAGCAAAATGGATGTACTGGGTAACACCAAAGGTGAAGGGAACAGCCAGTTGTTCACCACAGCAAGGAGGAAGTTATACAAGCCACTTAAAGAGCTGAATTGAATTCTTGGGAAAAGGTGCACTGCTAAATTTTGTGCTGTTGACAAATTGTCAATCTGAGAAAAAAAGAGGGCACTTAGACCTGGAATTTTCAGGGACAGTACTGGACTTCAACTCAGCAGTTAAAAAGGGAAGGGATGCAGGAATTATGGAGCCAAAAGTTAAACTGTTAAAATACTTTCAATTGAAGAAAAAAAAAATTGAAAATATTGTCTCTCTTTTTTTTGGTATGTTCCTTTAAATCCCTAAAGAAAATAATTTCTAAATGTTTTGGGGTCTTTGTTTTAGTTCTGCAGGATTTTTCCATCCTGAAAGAACATCAGTTTCTGCTATTAGTTTTTCACAGCTTTTTGTCCTATGACCTAAAGAGAAATTAAGTACTAATATCCCAGATGGCAATTTTTTTTTATCCAAATCCCCATATCCAGAGATCCAATTCTTTTTCTGTGTATATTCAGAGATGCCTAGACTAGAGAGATTAACAAGTAAAACACTTGTACAAAATTACTATCTTTTCTATTAACACAAAAACTTCCAAAATAGAGAAATAGAACTATACTCCACCAAAGAGACTAAATATTCTAGGGCATATAAACACATTTGCCAACTGTAACTGGCAAATTTTGTTAGCTTTGTTGGGCTTTTTTTTTCATTCAGCATTCTACAGCCTTTTAATCTAGCAAGTAAAGAACGAATTCCTTTCAGTTACACTGCAGTGTAACTTGAATTAGTAATATCTGACGCAGAAATACTACCAATCATGTATAATTTTACCTCCATGTTATACATAAACTTGTAGGATTGTAAAATAAAAAATTTAAAAGTTAGGCCAATTTTTGGTAAAAAAACTATTACATTTTTAAAGCTGTTTTAGAATAAGGAAGAAATTTTTCTCACAAAATTCATATGCATTTTCTAGGAAGAGTGATCATTACAAAAGAAAAACGGTTTTATAGGATAAAAAAAGAAATGCAGTAAAACAGTAAAAAGGGAAAAGGTAAAGTTAAGTAATATTTTTCCAAAATTTTAAAACCCAGTAAAGTTAATTAAATGTCACAGTAACCTTTCCATTATGCTATACCTAACAATTTCCTCAACTTTTTGACATCATGTCTTTTTACATAACTGAAGAGCAAAATTATTTCCTATGTTTTTCATGGAAATATAGGAGATCTATTTGTATCTCAAAATCTTTCTCACAGTGTTTCAGGTAGTAACACACTGCATTTCAGCCTTTCATCTGTTTCTGCAAGGCATCCTTTTGAGGTGACAGCATTATAAAACAACTAGCAACACACAACCTGTAGCAATCATAAGCATCAGCAATTTCAGCTGAAACCACCTCCCTAATTTAGTATGTCCCCCTTTTACTGGGACATTAAAGGCAAAGAGTAATTGCCCAAGAGATCACCCTATACAGCAGATTTTGAATGAACAGTGCCAGAATAAGCAATCTTAACAATTTTAATCGTTCTTCCCCCAGAATTGTGATAAATGGAAGGCAACAGACAATGAAAGACATAACAGTACCTTGCTAAATATGCAACATTTTCAGAAGTTATTGTTTTAGAGCAATGCTGACTGTTCAGATGGTGGCAGAAGAATTAATTCTCATTATAATACTTACTGGTACAGAATTATCTATTACAAGGTATCTTTAAAGTGCAACACAAAATTCTGAATTAAGTAACAAACCACAAAAAAAAGAGCAAGAAAATTGTGCAAGCATTTTAGTGAATATAGAATAAATATTTTTGTTAAGAAATCAGAAACTTGTAAATGTATTTGGTAAAATTTACAATACCAATTGTAATCTATCAGTATTGACATTTTCCCCTCAACCCCCATGTCTAGGTAAATAAAAAAACCTAAATATTCTTGCATATTATGTATGTTTTATCACACAGCGTCTTGAAGAACTACTGGTATTCTTTACATCTGTCTTTGGTTTTTAATGGAGTTTAGTTCTGGGGTGGATTTTTAACTTTTTTTTTGTTGCTTTGAAAATAAAAATACTGGCTTGTGAAACAGAATTTATAATAAAAATAATAAAAAAATAAACTGCTATTTCACGTTTAAGGATACCAGAAGATACACAAAGTAAGTATTACAAAATTATGATAAATCAAATTATAAATGAAAAATTAAAAAGTTTATGATAACGTTTCTTGAAAAATGTATGTATTTTATTGATTAAATACCTTTGTAAGCCATTAAGTGTTCTTATGCTATCTAGCTCCAGGAAACATGAGAAACAATGTTGGAACAGAACAGATGAATCCATTTTAGATACACTTTTTTATGTTTATTGTTAAGAGGAAAAGCAGACAAAATAGTTTTGAAATAGTAATTGGATAAAACAGTCAAACAGCATTTTAACACCAACAAGGACTGTACAAATCAGTAAAGTTTTACTAAACACATTTAAAGCAATAAACCCTGTTAAACACTTATATAAATGCAAAAATATTAAACACAGCTGATAAAAATACATCTGGAAATAAACTTTAAGTCATGGTATTACTAATTTATTCATATTATTCAATACTATTTTACCTAATATCTGGTTTTATCTGTGAGACTATCTTTATTATATTATTTGCTTGTTTGCCTAGCAGTCATCATCATATAGCTTATTATCCCCACATTTTTTTCACAGTTTAAGAAGTAAGAACCTAGTATCATAAAACCCCAATTTCTCAGCGGGAATTAGAGCAGCAACATTTAAAACTTAAAACGTCAGAAAGAATGTGACAAAGGCCATGTACATCTGTTACAATCCACATTATCCTAACTGTCATCATCATCACTACTACTGTGAGCCACAGTCCACTCTTTGTAGGCCTGCCTTTTCTGAAAGCATGGTAAGGGAAGAAGAAAGCAGAAGTATTAGTTTAAAAGCACTAGTTTGCCTGGTAAGTTTGTTAATGAAAGCAAAATAAAACCACAGAAAACAAAGAAATTCTGAAGTGATATCCTAAGTTTAGGGAACATGTATTTTTGTATGACCACACAAAAATAACCTATTTCTTATTTGCTTTGATCAGCATATACAATCTCTAAATCACCAAAAAAAGTTTTGTTCCAACCTAACCCTGCAATCTTTTGAAAAGCTACAATACAGTGACCACAGTGGAACCAGTCACCAGACCTGTATGCAAAGATGCATTGCAAAAAGGAGAGAAATCTTTTTATCCATAAGAAAATATTATTCTATCCAAACTCCTTCAATTAGTGGGACATGCAATACACTGAGTCTCATGCAAAACAAATTAACAGCTCTAGAACCACAAACATTAAGAACCAAAAACATTAGTATACTTAAATTAATGTTAAATTAAGACACCAAATATCCTACAGCAGAATTTAATATCTTGGGAAAAAAGAAAAGCAAATCCCTGTTTTCTGATTTGACTGTCTGCAGGGAGATCGGTCTACTCTGCTTAGAGCTTTGGAAACATTTCTTGAAGAGCAATTATGCCTTAGAATCATCAATAGCAAAAACAAATATGAAGCTAACAATTCTTCAGTTTTAACTACTCTTACATGGTGGCTCCTATCACAAAATATCAAAGGCATTACAAGGCCACACCTTAGAGTTTTTTAAGTTGGATAATGGAAGGTACTGTACTCAGCCATGCAATACAGAAAAATTAGAATTACATGTTACATGGCAGATTTTTATAAAGGTTTCTCAGAAAAAAAAAAAAAAAAAACAAAATACAAAACCATGCAAATTTAAGAAGCAAAAGCAATGTAAAATCAGCTCATCAGAGCTGACTGTTTGCTAACATTTGTTTTAGCAATATACTTTAAAACAGACAGGGGGATATTTTTAAATTTATTTTCTTAACAAAAAGAGGATAAAGATTAGTAACAAATTATTCTGTCCACCAGAAGTAGCTTCTAACTACTAGAGAGCAGAGAGTAGTTAAGGCAATACTGCTTCATAACACTAGTTATAAATTGGAGAGAACAGGTTAAACCCATTTCCTCACAAGAAAGGCACAGGTATACTATTTGTTATCAAAGTACTACATCACCAGTGAATGGAACAATGAACACAGCTAAGGTGTTCCCAACAGATCAACCATGTTCTGTCAGAAAATGAATGACAAACTAATGAAATGCAGGAGAAACAGAAACAAGAGTGGAATTCAACATGGAACAATCAGCTGTGGCAGTAATCAAAATGAGTCATAAAATGCTCTCCAAAGGCTACTTCATTTTTATTTACTTCACCGAGAAAGGTTATTCTGGTATGACATTTTCATGGCACACTGTGAATCCTTCCCTGAGTATTTTTAAAGTTGTTTAAATTTATATGATCACTAATTGCTACCTTATTTGTAATGGTTGAACATTTCTAGAAAGAAGTTTTATTTCTAAAAAAAGGAAAAAACAGAAACTCAGTAAGCTGTGTGCGTCACAACTGAAATTATTTCCCTTTCTAAGGAAAACTTTTTGAGTCAAATTTGCTTAAATGGCAGATGAATCATTAAAAAGTAAGTGCTGTTCAGCATATACTTCCTGCAAACAGTATTCCAGAACTGTTAATGTTCTTCCAATGGGTTCAGTATGATATAAATACAACTATTTCTAAGTGTCTTTAAAATGCTGTTTTACATAAAATTAAGACATAAAAGTCATCGTTTAAGCTATGTATTACAAAATTACTGAAAACAACTATGTGTATTTTTCAATATTTTTCACCAAAAAAAAAAGGCATAAAACTTTTCATTTGCACATATAAGCCTTTTTCTTTTTTCAGAATGCTCTGTGCATAAAGTTTTATAGATATACTGATTTACTTTATGGTGTCTTCCTCAAAAGTTGTATCACAGCAGCCAAATCCCCAATGTGGCTATATGCCTAAGAAATTAAATTCAGTTTCTTGACTACTGAGTTACTAGGTAAGATGTGAATGGGAATTTAAGAAGTGGGAAATTCTAAAGTATTTATTTCTATGTAAGATGAGTTCAAATGCATGTCAAAATTTATCTTTCATTTTCTTCACCTGTAACATTTGACTTCCAGTTCCATCTCGTAATCTGTAGGGTCTAATAACTCCATCTTCACCAAAGAAACGAGGTGGTCGCAGGCTTATCACATCTTCTGATGAATCTGCAACCCTGACAAAACAGAAAATTTAAGATACACGTCAATATCTCTACTCAATTATACTATTTAGCAAAGGAACAAAATTATTTTGTATACAAATTAAATTCAAGTATTCGTACAACTACTATTGGTGTCTATATACACACTTTTGCATTTTAACAGACATTACATGAAACAGCACTAGATTCAGGAATCTGTTTCTGAGAATCACTATTATGGCAGACAATAGCACACATCTGCAAATACTTTATTAGTGTCTAACTACTGCATTTCAAAACTTCAAAAGTAAAGACAACTGTACCATATAGAACTTTCACTTCAATATTTTTCTTGCATTTCTCTGCTAAAGAACTTGAACAGGAAAACGAAAGACTGGCTGGCATTCTTATGGTAACAGAAGTGATCCACCTCATTAAGAACAGGGCCACTGAACAATTGCATTTAAAGTTACTAAGTGCCTCTTCAAAACACTTGTCTCCTCCTTCATTGCATATAACAGTGCGAGATCATCTTCAGCAACCAATTTATTAAAGTTAGACTCTCACAATATTTAAATGCATCATAACACAGTTCTGAGACTGGCATCATCTAGTGGTCTTGGAACTTATCTCAAAGTAGTAATAGGACATAAAGTAACTTAGAATATATATGAGAAGTCCTTTTTTCCCTGCTTGTTGGGGTAAAACTAAAAAATAATCAATTGAAGGAAGTCTCGTTGCTGAAATACTTAAACTAGCCTTTTCAGTAATGCTTGAAATACCTGAGAGTCGTGTCTGTGTTTTTAAAATTATATCAAGTGTGTATTTTGTTTAAAAGCCAACTATTTGTTACATTATATATATATGTATATAATATATATGTTAGTATACATATATATTATTTGTAGATAACACAGAAGTGTTACAAAGACACAAGGTACTACCAGTATTACTATTGCCTCTTTCATGCCACATGATATTCTGTACAATTATTTTACTTACTTTTTAATGCCCTGAAATGTGCTGCTTGCCATATCTATGATTCCACCAGTGGGCCTAGCCACTGCTCCCACTAAGCCTTTTCCAACACCTTTGAAAAAACCAGCTGCTCCTTCTTCCTGAGCTCCTAAAAGCATTAAAAGCAGTAGATTATTATAAACCACAGAGTTTCTCTAAAAATCTTAAGTTTTATTACCATTTAACTACAAATCTTATTTGTTACACAACAATGTATTGTCCACACAAAGCTCATATAAACTATGTTTAAACTAAAAGTCAGCTGGAATATAAAATTCTGACAAAAAGCTTATAACTGTGATTTACAACAGCTCATCAATTATCAATAATTTACCACTGTGTGAACAGTTAATGCATCAAGACCAAACTTACCTCTTATTGGTTTTGTAACTATTCCTGTTATGCCACTGACAAAACCCTACCAAGATAAACAAAACAGACATTACAAATAGGCTTCCATACAGTATTTTTCATTTCTAACATTTTTCTTTCTACTTCATTGGTCAATGGCCTCAAAGTACATGAGTTGGAAGTATTCTAGAATTCACTAATAAGCTAAGAAAATTAGAGGCACCTGCTTCACAGCTTCTACCTTCTTTTCTACCCTCTTGCTTTTTTCCATAAAACTATCACTCAATTGTAGCTATATACCTACAAAACCAAAATTAAAATTAGGAAAATAACAAAAACCTAACTAAAAAAACCTGAAAACCAAAATCTCTCTCACAACAAGACCCTGGTACTCTTGCCTGCACAAAATTAATTAATTTTTGTATTCCTCCTTACAGAAACTAGTCCTTTTCCACCACGGGTGATACCCTCTCTCAGACCAGTGGGTTGTTTATTCATGGCTTCTCTCCTTTTTTGCTGATAATCCTCATCCATAGTTATTGCAGCTACTCCTTTTGCCATAGCACCTGTGATTCTTGAGGCAGCTCCTGCTAATCCACCTATTGGAATATAAACCAAATTAAAATTCCAATGCAATTTACAAATACTCACCTCTATTGTATACTATGAGGCAAACTACCTTCACAGTGCTGAAACTTACCCACAGCTCCCCCTACAAGTGCTTTAAATCCTAGTGCCATTCCTTCTATAAATTCCTCAGGACCCTGGATGGCTCCCTATGAGAAAAAAAAGGTACATTAATGATGAGCTTTGAATAATGTGCATTACAGACTTTTAAATCTTACATTTTTATTGGGATTTCTACGTAATAAAGAAGACAACAGGATGACACTGTGTGATAAAGTGTAAAAGCACCCACAAAAGCTCCTGTGATAGGACAGACAATTTCAGAATACTAATTAATTCCCTGGATTCTTCTTATATAGAAGGATTTATTTTAAGGTATGAACTGTAGGAAATAGCATTTTGGAAGTTAAGTTAAATGAACTTTTCTGTCCTTTTTGATCTCACTTGAGTTTTCCAGGCATTTTCACTTGGAATTTTCAATTCTAAATCTAAATTTCAAAACAAAGAAGGTATCAATATAGATTTTCAATACAATGTATATCCATCTACTTATAAAAGAGGCAGTAGAGAATTTTACCTGGTATGGTTCATAGAAGAAAGCTTCTACTCCTTCAGACAAGCCTCTTATGAATCCAAATGGATTACCCAACACATCAAGGCCAAGAATAAGAATATACATCTGTTTTATCGCCTAAAATGACAATAGTTACTTGTGAAAATATCTCCTAAATTACACTACAAAAAAGGCAAGCAGAGTGCTATCTCAGATTAAGAAAGGTAAAGAAACATGAGTTCAATATAAAAACCATAAAATTTTCCAGAAAAGTAGAAGTAGTTATACTAAGATGATGAGAAAATTCAGGAGTAAACTATATTCTGTCAGCCAAGAAACAACAGTACTTAGAAGCATTTCAGTAGCCTCTTATTACTAATGATGGATGGATAGAGGAGGAGTAATTCTTTTATGCAATGGTATTTTTGTTGAATTCTCTCCACTGGATGACAGGATTTTCAAAAATACACAAAAGCCAAGAACAAACCATGATTAATACAGTACTAATGTCCAAGAAAATGCATTCGTATTTTAATGCCAATCACATTGTATCAGAACTCCATTGTGTTTGATTTCCCTCTCTATTCCAGCAAGCTGTTTTGTTATCCATCACACTTGGCAAGGCAATAAAATTCTATTAATAAGTAATTGGTTTGTATGTGTTTATTTAGCTTTTGTACATAGATACAAGGATGAAAGTAATTTTATTTAGTTTAATAGAATCTAAGTGCACGGTAGCACTTTCAAAATATAAGTTAATCAGAATATGTTCTTATTCTCACCTGTTTTGAATAATGCCTTACAACTGATGATTGGAGCTGCTGTGTAGTACAGAAGTGATACTGGAGCTCAAAGAATGCCAACCTAAAAAAGAAGAGAGAAAAAGTAAATCCTTACAATGCAGAGCAAAATAAAACAACTTATGTAATATTGGTATAGTTTTGTGAGTGATTTTTACATTTGTACTTTTAACCTACTTAAAAAGAATATCTTGTACATCTGTAAGGGTGGCCCCTATACTCTTCAGCAGTAGATTCAAGGACTGAAATGGTATCAACTCATTCTTTCTTTCTTCTTTGTTACTATCTTCTCCACCTGTACTGAGTGAAAAGCTCAAGTGCAACTGAAGGAGAAAAACGAGATTCAGAAATAACATTGTTAGTTGTTAGATGTACAGTATTTCTATCTTTATAATATTTTCCATGCCTTAAAAACTGAGTTAAGACATTTCTAGTCTGACTGAAACCAGTCTGACTTTGCAACAGAAGACATAAATACATGATGTAGCCCAAAAGAAGCCCATTAATATTTAAGGAAGTGAAGAATTTAAAGTATCATTAAGAAAACAAGAACTTGAAACTGCTTATTTATGTTTTCAGAGAAAGTTTCTGGACTCTTTTAGCTATAATTTAGATTATTAACTCTTTTTAAAAACATTTAGTTTCTCTAAGTTATACCCAAAGTCAAAACAGACAGAAAATGACAACACAGCATATTGTCCAAGCAAGAATGTAACATAAGAGCTTGAAAACAAATAATTACCAACACAAGTTTTGCAGGTGCTAAATAACTACTGGAATATGCATACAGGAAAAATCCTACCTGTGCACACTTGAAATAACCAAAGCATTTGTTTCAATGAAATCAGAACAACATTCAGAAAAATTGCTCTAAGGGCTTTTGTGGCACAAAATGGTACAAATCTATCCAGCAGTTTTCAAAATCATATTAAAGGAAGTTATGCCTGTTTCTGATTCTCGAAAGACAGTGTCATGCAACATTCATTTAACAGAGCTTAACTACAAATCATTTCAGTGATTCACAGTTCACCATATAGAATCATTGTCACTCAATGCATAATCACTAAAGACTAATCTTTTACAAAAACTTAAGCCCATTTATTCCATCCTATTTCCTCCCTGCAATTTCTCTTGTCAAATATAATTTCTAACACCTCACAAGATTCTGCAGAGTTGAAACTCACTCTCTTAAGAATTTTTGTGGAACCTATAAAGTCTTACCACAGCTGTAATATTGTAATAATGTCAGCTACACACTAATCTCCTATCCTGGCTGTGTATGTTTTTTAGAAATTATGTCATTCTCTAATCCCTAATATACTGTGTGCACATAAACCAGAGCACTTTTCAAGGAACGTTTAAATAATTAAATAAAAAAAAATTACTAATAAAGAAAGTCATAGGAATGCAACAGTAAGCTAGTGGTAACAATGAAAATACTTTCCCAGCACCCTTTTTTTAATCAGCTGTTTTAATCTTTACTTCCATTGCCTATTTTCCTGCAGGAGACAAAAATTTTCAGAGAGCAAACTCAGTCTGTAATGTGGAAAGCAATACCTTAATTGGAGAGATATGGAAGTATTCATATAAGCTGATTTGTGATGTATCCATGGATGACACACTCATTAGTTCTTCTTGAAGAGACTCAACATCCTTTTTGAAAAGCTGTAGCTGTAAATGCATTTGAAAAAGGTATTTCTTCAAAATTTGGAGTATATAAAACTAGTAGTCATTTGTCACTGATACAATACATTGACTAATACTACTAACACTCTCCCATGTACAAACTCCTCTCGTCGTCCCTGTACTGTAAGGTTTAAAGCCTTCTTTGCACAGCATACAAGATGAGCATAAAGGAAAGAGTCTATCTACTGTCTGTCTTAGGCAACAGCAATGAAAACCCTAATAGCTTCATAATATTCCCACATACACAGAAATTAACCATTGATATGGACACAGAAAATAACTTTTAGGCTTTTTAAAATACAAGTTGAATAGTTAAAATTTAAAATTTATTTATCTTCAAACAACAAAAGGTTTCTACCTCTTGTTCACTTGGCACATCAGACTGTGCAAAGAATTCACCAACTGCATACAGGAAGCCAAGATCTAATCTGAGATCCATCTCTTGAATCAGAACCTTAAAATACCTACACATGAAACAAAAAATAATTATTAAGGTGTTCTACAAAAACGCATTGACACTTAAATCTTAATATAGGATATTTAGACCACTTACACAACTTCAGGTACTGGTTTTGGTGGGGTTTTATTGGTGTGGGTTTTGGGGGGTTTGTTTTGTGTGTGTGTTTGTATTTTGTTGTTGGTTTTCATTTTTTATTTGTTTTGTGGTTTTTTGAGGGATTTATCATTGCTGGTGAAGAGAAGGCTTCCTATTTAGGCATAAGACAAACACATTCCAAGTAACCAGGCTGATTTTAAACACATAGCAGCATTTAACACTGTATACAGCATCACTATACATAAGATTTTTTTTCTAAATAAAGATGACTAAAAATATGCATTAAAAAGACATCTAAAAATCATTGCTTCACTCTTCAGTTATGTGGATAATAAAGGACACTGAGCTTTCATCTCTGTTAAACTGCTCTGACTTTCCAAGACTGAGTTTGTGTTAAAACTACCTTTCATTATGTTCATCATCTATGATAATCTTAATTTTGACACTTGATTAAACAGATCCAATAGCAATAGAGATGGAACATGTCAAAATACTTACTTAATATGAGATATCTGTGAGTGTCCTGCAGTTCTCATGACAATACTGACATCAGTAAATGGTTTTGGTGCTATGAAGTTGTCAAATAAAAAGAGATCAGCACAGACTGTAATATGATATACATAACTTCCTAAGATTTTTTTAATGAAAATGTCATATACGTTCAGGGTTTTCTCAATCCTGTACAACAGGATTACATAATGGATATGACTGGCAAACAGCTAAGACAGGGAAAAGAGCAGGAACAGAAAGTAATAGGAAGACAAGGACGAAATGGAAAAATGCTATTTAACTGAAAACACATAATTTTCATTTAAAAGCAAATTAATATTGATATAATCTTATATTTATGTTAATTTCCTTAGTCATGGAGTAACATTTTCCAATGGCTGGTACAAAAATGGAAACTAAACAAACAAGAAAGAATTCTGCAGATTTATGCACTGCAGCTTAAAACCAACCATATTTAGAATGAGCAACTGAAATCCTACTAGCTTCTGGACAAAATTGCAAGCAGTATTCTTTGTCTCAATCCAGAATCCCTTCTGGTATTACTAAGGTTTTCCAAGTGACTTCAGTGTCAAACAATTAATTAAAGACTCCAGTTCATCACATAGTACAGTGACACTGAGCTCTATGCTACAAGCAATGGAGAAAGCTACCCAAAAAAAACATACAAAACCATAATTTGCCATCTGGAGAGCTTATAAATGGTGCCTCACTTAACTTTGAGCTTAGGAACATTTCTTACTAGTTAAAGATTACTTCAGATAGGCTGCTAAGTCGTGCATTGCATGATACTAGAGCAGTAGGGAAGTAGTGGAAGACTAAAGATGAAAAATGAATCCTCACTGCCCCAAATGAAAGCAGCACAGAGACAGTGCAACAGATTCACTACCATCAAAATTAAAAAGACTTATCTTATGAATAGACAAGTCTTCTTATATATTAGTCAGCATTAAATTTTAGTGGTGGTCTGAACTGAAAAAAACCTGCTTTTAAGCTTACATAACTTTCATGTTATATGTTCTCCAAAATCAATGGAGTAAAGTTTCAAAAAGATGCTCTTAAAAGGTATGATAAGGACTAATAAAAGACAGATTCTTTTTTTTTATTAATTTTTAATTGTTGAAACTGCTTTCTGTATATCTTCTTTGTAGTGGTAACTGCTTCCTTACTGCTACCATTATTATTTGTATTATCTGTAGTCAGAAAGCTCATACAGACTTCACCTGATAAAAGTGATAAATCTGACAAAATGGTTAACTTCAGTACACTCAAGTTATCTTGTTATTTTAAATTGAAGGATCATGTTAAACTAGAACAAACCTGAATCCAAGGTGATGGACTTTGGAGGTTTAATAGGATAGAACACAAAGGGAAATATGGCTCCAGGAATCTGGTTTTGTATCTAGTAGGGGTAAGGACAGGACAAGGTGCAGCACATTAGATTTTCAATAGCAAAATATTTTAAAATCAGGAAAAACTCTAGAGATACGATCATTACCTGTGGCCTGCCAATCTAATCCAAAAGGAGAAAAAAGCCACAACTGTACTTAAAAGATATCTATTTTCAAAATCTAATATCCAATCCTAATAATTTAGAAAAGCTACTGTACATTGGTAGCAATAAATGGTCCACAAAAGTTTTGCAAAGGATTTGTTTTTAAAATCTTGAGCATAGCAAGACAATAAATTTTACCTCTCTTACTGCTTGTTATACAGAAATGCTCAAGAAAAAGCAAGTAAGATGAATGCAAAATATTTTTTTCTTAAGTCAAATTTAAATCCATTTTTTCACATGTCAATTTTTTAACTTCAGTCATAGTAGTTTTCCTTTTTTTCCAAGATGCATTTAAGTAGTATTTTCAAAAACTGAGAAGCACTGATGTAAAAGCCAATGATGACAATTAAATTGAAAACATGAGAAATCCAAACAATTGTAGAAATGAACCCAAATTTCCATAAAAGCTGCTCTTTCAGAAAAAATAACAACTACTTTGTTTACAAGACTCACTTGTATCCTGTAAATTTGAATTCTGAAAGATTTCTGATGTGCAGAGGAACTGTATTCCACTTTTAAAGCAGGCAGATAATTTCTTCTGATAGGAATCTCATTTGGCTGTTGAATCGTCATGTTCATTCCATTAGGAGTTAAACATACCTATTGAATTATTAAAGAAAATTCAGTATGCCAAGTGTTTTAAAATACTACTTTATAGAATATACTTAAAATTTACATTGTTCACCAATACTGTAAAGCTCAGTAGTAGATATTCTGCAGTTTTTAAGTTAGATGCCCTAATTTTCCTTTATTTAAAACAAAGAAATTTTGCCATAAATTTCAGTAGAAATAAAATTACAAAATGGTGCATTATTTGGGGGTAACTACCATTTAACACATAGCTGTCTAGAGGAAAAGCTGAACAGTGTCATAGACAATGAATGGCCAAGATAAAAATTGGATTACTTATCTATACAATGTTTATTTTCCTACAACACGTTTCTAGGGAGTGTCTAGAATTTATCCACAAACAAGGACTAAGCATTTGGAGCATAATGTGTTTCTACATTCCAGAATAATTTCTGAAATTTCATTTCCAATTTTATGTGCTTGAATGCCAGCTAAGTCATTCCACAACAAGCCATTTTAAAAATACAAGATTTCAGGTTAAAACAAACAAACAAAACAACCTCATATTAACATATTTACTGGTATAATATATGAACCAAATGCAAAGCTTCCTTACTGTACTTTTATGCTCATGTAGTAACACCACCTCCAAAAGTGTTACATCTCAATTTCAAAGTCAGGCACTAACAACAAAAAGTCTGGAGGAAGAGATCAAAAGTTTGTGGAATTTTTCCTGCATTTTTTAAGAGATAAGGAAGTGTTTTCAAATGGTGTAGGTAAATCAATCATCTCAAATTTCACCATAAGTTTCATCAAAATTAATATATCTTTTAATATGAATATTAATTAAATTATAAATAAATTATGAATAAATATAAAATATATCTTTAATTAATATTATCTTTTCCTTGTGCATACATATAAGCAATAGAATTAGAGAACTATCAGCATTACCAAAACATTAGATTCCAGCTCAATGATCTTATTTTCTGAAGGACTCAGCTCACTGTAATCTCTGAATTCTTGTTCTAATTTATCAATTTGCTTAACACTCATCGGTCTCCATCTTGACTTCTTCTTGGGTTTTGTCTCCCACACCACATCAGAACTTTGAAAACAAAACGAAGAACCAAAAGAGAAGGATTAGCTTTTTGAAAACAAGTTTTCAAAACCACACCTACTTTAGTGTGACTTTTAATAGCTTGTAACTAGGGAATGAGAAACCACAACATATGTACTACGGTAGCAAATAGGAGCACCCAAATCATGCACTGCCTTCTTGGTACTAAGCAGAAGCCTGTCTCTCCAATATGATGAAGGAAAAAAAAAAAGTTAACAAGTCTGTGTAACTCCCCAGTTTGATGAAGAAGGGTATGTAGTGATACTCAAGGAAACTCAATTTCAGCAATACTGCCATCCATTGTTCTACAATCTCGATGTAGTTTTTTGCTTATAGTCTAGTATTTATTTTGGCATTTTAAATTTACTTCAAATTGAAAAGTTCAAGTCAAAAAAAAAATGCTTCCTGCACTGTGTCTTATTTTTGACAGCTTGTTTGTTTAGTCTTTCCATCTTAAACCAATAGGTGGTGATTTTGTTTTACATGTTTCCTCTACAGATTTCATGGTGGGAGTTTTGGTTTTGTTTTTTGTTTATTTTTAAAAAAATGTTATCCTTTCTTGTGTCTCTCCGTTTTATTAATGCAAATAATTAATCAAACTTAAAAGGGCATTAGACATTTTTCCACTGCTCCTGCGAGAAGCTCTCTACCTGATTTTACCTTATAGTCAAACTTCAAGTGCAAAATAGGGCACAAACCAACACTGTATCAGGCAGGTAGAAGGTCCTTCTTTCCACAAATTACTCTATAGCCTACAAATATGTAACTTTCCAGACAAAGCCACCTAACCTCTCTTAGCTATATCTGCGTCTGTGTTGAGACACATCAGTGGCAGAAAAAAGGTGAGCTGAAGTTCAAAACAACAAAAAAACCTATAAAAAAGAGTACTGTCTTGATTGCCGAGTTTCCCTTTTTTTACCCCTTTCCACTTTTTTTTTTGTTGTTGTTGTTGCTCCTAAAAAAGGAAGCCAATTTCAATAGTACTGCCACCCATTTTCAAGAAGTCTGACATCTCATCAGGGTTTGACAGCAAAACTAACTATAAGCACTGCTAGACTAATGACTATGGATGACTGCTTTCAAAGAAAAACCAATTAAGTGAAATCTCAACACTACTGTGAATCTTGGCAATTAGCTGCCACTTTTTAATAGAGTGTTTCCACTGTTTAAATATCAGAGCACTTTTTCTCAGGTGAGGGCAGGGACTGGAATTTTCTTTGTAAATGATGGATGTGATTATGTGAAGCCTATGCGTATGAGAAGTTCACACTTGTTTGTTTTTCAGTACAGTGTGAAGAATTAATCAAGAAAAAACTCTTGCTCTGTCAACCGCATTACTGTGAATAATAAGAAGTGGGTGGATTATGGCAGTTATATTCAAGTGTCCCTTGATGATTCCAAAAAGCCCCTGTTCAAATACATGATAGCATACACTTCCACAGCATTACATAATTTTGTTTCTGCTTCTCTCTGAAATGTTACAGTAGGAAACCCAAGCAGTATAGCACTGGATCATCATAATTAATCAACCAAAACTAAAGGGACCTACAAGCTTTTGCATCAAAATTTCCAGTGCAGAATTTGGCTGTTTCTGTAGTGAAGATAACAAAACCCACCAACACAAACTATTCACAGACCTTACTCCTTAAAACTCTATTATTGCTTCTCAAACTAAGTGGATAGGAAATATTTTCTGTTCAGTGCATTGGGAAGTCTGCCACAGTTACAAAATACATGCTCCAAAACCACATGCATCTAAATACAGTTAGCATATGCATTAGAACAAAACACAGTGAAAAGATTTCTCTTGATAGCAGGAAAAGATAGTGATTAGGTTTGAATATTATTAACCCAGACCTCTTTTTGCTCTTTCAGCACAAGCCAAAATAAAATTCAGAATGAATTTAAACATTAAACACTTAAACTGAAGTTAAACATTTTAGACTGTTGCACACAAAGTTACCTTGTGATTCCAATGTAGGACACCTCTTGTTTTGTGTAATTATTAACCAACGAAATTCCAACATCTTGCAAAGACAGAATGATTTGTTGTTCTGCTAGCTCTGCTTTTACACTTTCGTATGTCAATTTAAATACATTCTCATCTTCAGTGATCAGGACAATACGCTGCAAACCTTCATAAAATGACATGAAATAGACCACTTTTCTAGGATCCAGAGTGAGTACGTCCATTTTGTCCTACAAACAAGAAAGGAAAAGTTTTTACAACTCTATTAATCATTCTACTTCACAAAAAAATGCTGGAGTCTTAGCAACACAGTAATGGAAGACATTCTTTTAAGGTACAGGGAGAAAGGTAATTACAAAGTTTCATGACAGCCTCTCACCATACACACTGATGCTTTTCAGCTGAAGACTGCTTACTGGCACAAGCTCTGGCAAACAAAGTGTTGTTACTGTTCTGTGTTTGGAACTCACACACT
This sequence comes from Cinclus cinclus, assembly GCF_963662255.1. Classification (NCBI taxonomy): domain Eukaryota; kingdom Metazoa; phylum Chordata; class Aves; order Passeriformes; family Cinclidae; genus Cinclus; species Cinclus cinclus. The sequence goes on from NC_085084.1 coordinate 50,390,273, forward strand.
AGACTGCTGCTCCTACTCATTAAATACAAAGTTTCATGCATACACCAATGAAGAGACATATAAAAAATGAGACAGCATTAAAAAGATTTTAAAATGTCACCTCTTTTGGGCCAATTTCCTCAGTTCTATTTCCACATCTCCATTTTAATTTCCTAGATCCTGTTGGGTCTGCCCAAGTATACAACACTGCCTTATTGGGCTGAAGATAGTCTTCTAATTCACTGAGGGAGCTGGAACAAAGTAATTTTCAATTCAAATATCAATGAATATTTCATGTCAATGACCTTTGCATTCTAGCATTTCAACAAGAACACTAATTATATTTTCAAGTAACGAAAACAGAACAAAAATAACATCATGCATGAAAAATCATGCACAAAAACATTCCCAGAACAATAATAAAAATGAGGATTTGTACTTTAAAATACATACATATACTTTGAAAATAAAGTATATACAGCAGATTTTATACACTAATTTTCTTTCCCACTTTGTGATCAACATTTTCAGACATGTGCTTTAAACTCCACTCCCCCTCTCATATAGTTAAAAACTTGCAGAATTTTCATCTACAGCTCTCTGGAAGGAGTTACCCAGGAGAGGAAGTAGAGAGAGATGCTGATCTCTGCTCGCTGGGATGCAGTGATTTCAACCATTCCCCCTACATCCACGCTGTGCCAGGAGAGGTTTAGACTGGACATTAGGAAGATTGTCTTTCAAAACACTGGAAGGCTTTCTTGAGAGGCAGGAGATGCCCCAAGCCCTTGACTTGGTCAATACTCTTAATAATAAGCTTTAACTTTTGATCAGGCCTCAAGTGGTCAGGCAGTTGGACTAGATGATAGGCCCTTCCACTCTAAATATTGTACTCTGTTCTAATTTAATTGACACTAGGGATGCCCACAATTCATTTAAAAAGATAACATTTAAAAATCTTTATGGAGAAAAAACAAACCAAATAATCATTCCTCAGGCAAACAGGAAGCAAACAGGATTTGACTAGCAACTCTTACACTTTCCAAATAGAAATCTTTAAACAATACTGCTCTGACTGACTGAAGGGAAAAAAAATAGGTTATTTGGCTTTAAAAAAGAAATAGTTCAAGAATGCTCAGGTATACAATTCTCAGCGTTGCATACTATTTGCATACAGTGGCAAAGCATTATTAAAGATATTACAGGTAGAGAATAACTGTGCAGGTGCAGAAGTGAATATATTCACTCACTGCAGAAAACTAGTATTTGTTAAAATTCGCTTAGTTTCATCCTGGACTGACAAAATTTATTTTTACCTCTCACAGCCCCTATCTCACATAACTTTAACCCATTCTTTCAGCTAAATCTCCTTCGTTACTTATTCTACACAGTCAGCACCTGCATAATTCCAGAAAAGCATATCCTTTGCTCCTCACCAGGAATGTAGATGTCACAAGGCCACAAAATTAATATAAAAAGACACCACAAAACAGCTCACTTGTAGAACTACCTAGTACTGTACAACATTGCTAACAATTCATTGTCTTCAATTTACCAAGCAAGAGATTTTTGGGTGTTCTGACAAAATCTGACAACCATTACTTTAAAACAGGCTTCCATAGAGAATGCATGCTTACAATATACAGAATTACAGTCCACATGTCTCCATGCAAATATCCTTTTCATACATACCTTTGTCCATACTCAATATCCTCTCTGGTGTGGTTTATCAACAGAAATGGAGCTGCACCATCATGGTAATTAGAAAAAGTAATCACCGTAGAATGTTCAGTCAGATTAACATCCACTGCAATTCCTCCAAGCTATCAGTTGTAAAAATTATAAAAATCAGTAACAGTGGAATGGATTTCTAGCAAAGCAAATGTCATTTAAATATTTTGAAAAACTTTTCCTCTTACCATAATAAAAAATGATAATGTAGTAAAACTAGCCATTTGACCACATATTAAAAATATTTCTTTGATCTAAATACTAGATTGCAAGTATTACACATAGTAATTAAAACTATGCAGGAGTTCTGTACTGTGAAAAGTTAGTCTTTTACAGTCTAATTTTTTAAAATTTAGTTTTTTAGTAGATTTTAGTCTCCTAGACTGGTAGTAGAGTAACCTTTCTTGTTACAAGCATACACATTCAAGCCCTCAAGAACATTATACTACAAAAAACACTAACCTACTTAAAAACTACTGCTAGGTGAGACTATCTGCAACATACAAGTAAATTTACTGGAGTCAAAGTTACTTTTCAGAGCAACTCAGTGTTACTTTAGAACCAATAATTTTATTACTAATACTATACTTCTCACAAAGAATACTTGCAAAACAATCTGTATTTCAGCTCCTGTAGAAGTGTTCCCCAGAGAAGTACTTAAAACATAATACCGACTTTTATCTGTTTGTATACACACACAAAAGAGAGCATGAGAGCGCATTTGCATAAACACTCCTCAGCTAAGGTTTTGCAATATGAGATTGAATGGGAAAACAAAGTTTGGAGAATGAAAATGTGATTTATGCTGTTTTACCTAACATGTAAACTTGGAAGGCAGTATGTTACCTTATTGTCCAAATGCAATAAAAGACAGTTTTCTTGCTGATCAAAATTTATCTTCTTTGGAGGGAGATCAGAATTTTCAACTCTAACAAGCAGTTTGTTGGCATCATTTTCAGGCCAAAAAGGAATGCACTAGAAAAGAAAAATCAGAAATTTCAAAGTGAGAATACAAATGAGGTGTTAAATAACATTCATATTAGCCCAAAATTAATCTAGTAAATTCTATCCAAAAGAGTACCAATTAGGATCTGAAACCCTATTAAAAAACCTAAAAGGTATTACTTACCTGAATACAAAAAAATGAAAGAAGTCAAGAAATAATTCAGACTACTGTGAAGAAAGTGGAGTTAAGGAGCTAAAGAGGAAACAGTAAGACTTCATATTCACAAAAAGAAGTACATTTTAAATAGATAAAATATATAAACTCCACAGTATAAAAAAAAAAGCTTCAACATTGAAAATGCCAAACTTGGTAAAATAAGAGACAAAACTGTTCTTCTATTAGCAGACCTCTTTCCAAAGAAATACAAATTTCAAATCAATCTTACAGTGACAAGGAATCCCAAATGGGACATTAGTATAAATGCCACTCCAGACTGACTTGAGTACACAAGACAACAGCCAATAGCAGTCCTTCTGAAAGTTTTAATATATATTTAGAAGTACATATGCACACATCGGTATGTGGGTTTAAAACACACGGTATGGAGCCTTAGGCAGCCAAATCAGAGAGCACATTCTGATATTCACATTCACAAATGAAATCATAACCATCATGGATTTAAAAATCTCAAAGGCAATCTCTCTTCAATAGTTTACTTGCTAAATGGATACAACCAGGAGACAGAGAAGACAAAGGTTTAATTGTAACTAAAGAAAAGTCTCTAACTAATTAATAGTCCCACCATGAGAACAAGCTATGATTAACAGTAACTCTCAGCTATCAACAGCCTAAGTCTTTATAGATAGACCATCTTTCCTGTATTTCAAACTGTTGACATGCAGTATCCAAAATTTTAGAACCATTTTTCTCTAACATAGTTTAAGAAATGAGATGTCCATATTTAATTGCATCTGAATCCTAGAATTAATTCTTCAGTGGTGAAAGACTAGTTCACCAACTTACCATGCCACTAAGTTCCCTTTCCCATTGTTTCTCACACCACAGGAAGCAGGAAGACAAAGGAAAAAAATATAGTTAAATGGTAAGACTGAAGGTGTTATTTACATCAACATGTATCCCACAGACAAAGGAAATTTAAATTGTGTTGTAAACTATAATAAAACACAGCATGTAAGTCTCAATGTGGAATTAGTTGAGCCCAGAGGAAATTCAAGGAGAATCAGTCAACAGCAAATGGAAGTTTAAAATCCAAACCAAGTAAGTAAAAAGGATTGGCTAAACAAGACATTACTTAATCAACTACAGAAAACTGAATTTTTTTGTAGTAGACTTTAGCCACAGATTGTGTTACATGTTGTTTTCAAGCCTTTTACCACACACTTCCTAAGTTCTTCACTAGAAGTTATATTTATACAATGATTTTCCTTCCACAGTGGGATGTTTAATTTATATTTAGCAGTGATCTAATGGACAGTCTTCAGCAGTGTGTTCTTTCTCTAGGGATATTTGTTGATCAATGCCTTACACTACACATAATTCAAAGGACTATCCTTAGAAAGCCACTGCGCACTAATCACTGTCCAACAAACTCTGTCACTCACAATCTTTGTAGAACAATGGATTTTTCTAAAAATAGTGATTAAGGCTTCTGATGTATTTACTACATTCCAGGCAGAGAACATGTCTCAGAGACTGGTTCTACACAAGAATTGCTTCCTTTCCTGAAAAGACAAGCCATCTGTCACTAAGAAAGAAGAGTGAATTAAAAAAAAAACAGCAGGAAAGTCTCTGCTTAACTTAAAAGGACAAGAAATAGAATAGTGGAAGAAAGGAGCAAGCCAAAATGTGCAATAACATTTCTGCAAGCTGCTCTGCTTTTTGAAGATCAACCTAATGTAAGAAACTTATGTGAGAAATACTCAAAAAAAAAATTATAAGCATTAGTTAAAAAAAAATTTAGACTAGCAGAATAGCAGAGCTCCCCATCTCAGCAACAGGATCAGATCGAAACTTGCTCCTGGAAATTGTCCCAGATTAAGAACAGTGATAGATCTAATACAGGCTTGACACTACCTACATTTAGAAGAGATGAAAAACATACTGGGTTAGACAACTGAATGATAAAAGAACAAGTGTGGCAGACCAAGTTGTCACAACAAGGATTTTTAGAGACTGTCTATCAAAGGGAAAAATATTGACACCATGTCAAAATGGGCTTTAGAAGGGGATACAGATTCTTCTGTTGACCTGTACTGCTCTATATGGTAAACTGCCGTATCTAACCTTTTATGTTTTTTAGTTTTTTGGAGTAATCCTAAAATACACAAGTATTCCCTGGATATTTTATTACCAAAAAGACTAAGATTAATCAACACAATTACGAAACACTTAAGAAACACTGACATTTGTGGGACAAAATCCTGTAGGTCTACAAAAAAAACAGCCAACGTAGAAAACCTAGAGTTTATACACGTAGAATTTATTTCAGCTCTCATAACTATTACCTTTGAGTAGTTTTTGCAAAAATTTTAGAACTTTCTGCAAATATTTTGGTTTATTCTAATAGCAAAGATATCTCAAATATAAACCATAAAACAAGAAATAATATCATCTGACCATACTTCCTAGGAGTAAGAAATTAGATATGAAGGTGCCCATATCACTACACATACACTATTATAGTGATATAGTGGTTTCAGACCTTTATCAATAAACTAGAAGAGGAATCATACATATAAAGAACTCAAAAACTGTGTAAGGCCAAGAAAAAGTTTGGTTCAGAGGAACATATTAGGACATAGAACAAACAGGTAGGCTTATGTCAAACGGTCCATTGTTGAGTAAAAGCAAAGAAACATTTTTTGAAAATGATAAGCGTCATGGAAAACTGAACTGACTTCAACATCTAAAGATCTAAACATCATTATGCGCACGTAACAAAAATCACAATGGAACAACATATCAATTTCAGTAATTTAAATAATGCCACTTAATTGACATGTCTTTAATGACTGTATCATTAATAATAATAATATGCACAGCTAAGGAGCATGTACTGAAGGTACCAAAAAAGTAATAGAAAGATCTAGTTAGGAATCTCACTGAATATATTCTTTTAACTTCTGCAACTTGGTTTGCAAGCATTTTTAGTAACTACTTAGACTATTTACAATGCTGATATTGCGGTGCTGGAGTGTGTCCAAAGAATGGCAATGGAGCTGCTAAAGGTTCTGGAGCACAAGTCCTATGAGAAGCAGCTGAGGAAGCTGGGATTGTGTAGTCTGGAGAAAAGGAGGCTCAGAGACCATCTTATCACTCTCTACAATTTTCCTGAAAGGAGGACGTAGCAAAGTGGAGGCTGGTCTCCAAACAACAGCCTCAGATTGCACCAGAGGACATATAAAGTGGCTATGAGGAAAATTTTCTAAACTAAAGGAGAAGTCTGGCATTAGAATAACTGCCCAGGGAAGTGGTGGGATCATTATTACTGGAAGTGTTAAAAAAATTTGTGGATCTATTTTTGTGGTGACTTATTTAAGGTAGTGCCAGGTTCATGGCTTGACTTGATACATCATCTTAGAAATCTTTTCCAAGCCTAATAATGCTATACTTCTAGGATTCTAAATGAAATCAACTGAGCCTTCAACCACACTATCTGTTAGGCTAAACTCTGTTTTGGATAATGATCTTGTCAAGGGTGAAGGGGAAGGATTTCACTCTTCCCAGAAGGCATTACAGATGACTTACAGCTTTAAGAAACCTCCAACTGTTCCAAACAAGTGCCACTTTTCCTACATGTCCTGCAGGAAGGTCCAATGGTCCCAAGACCCAGCACCAACAGCCAAAATGCACACCCAGTCTGCAACAGTCTCTGCAGCACAGACAAAAGCTCTAAAACCATTTTCACACCACCTGGCCTGAGGGCCAGGGATTCCTTTCTAGGAAGTATGCACTGAACACTTAAAAGCAGTAGTGAGACTAAATCCTGAGGAAGCATTTGGATCTCTCTGATCCAATTTACACAATGGAATTTCTTCCTATACCGAAGTGGCTTCATGCATACGAGGTCAGCCAAAATATTCTACCATGTACTGCTGCTAAACTGAAGAGAAGCTCTAGTGCCACTGCAGAGAGATAATACAGTAATAACATAATATAGTAGAGGTCTTCTTCTCATACTATTTATGACACAAGGTGACAGAATAAAAAATTACAATTACAATGTAAACCAGCTTTACAGTATGTCCTAATGCAGCACTGAGAAATGGTAAAGGACACAGACGGTTTATTGAAAAAGCATGGTATAATCAGGCACTGTCACAGAACACTACATACAGCTCATGTTTTCCACCAGTGAGTCTTCAAATCAGTTTTTTTTCTTTAGAGACACAACTTGAAATAGGTTCCGTTGTAAATTTACCTGTTGCAAAACGATGGGAATCCACTTTTCCTTGCCTTCTTCAGCTACTTCCAAAGTGTATTTACTTCTATTTGAAATCATAAAAAATGGAGTGAACGTTACAATTCTAGTAATATTGAAACTGCTGTTGTTTATGGTGACACCAACCTGTGAACAGAAACACATTATTTTAAGTACACTTTTTAAACCCCATTTATATCTCCTGAAAATAATGAATTTGAAAGATAAATTTAACTCACTTGATATTCCTTTTTATGACTCTTGCATTTCACAGAACCATGACTTCCAACAGTGTCCAGTGAAAACTGATCTGACAGTTCACTGTCAGTTACCCTAAGCTGCACCTGTGAAGAAGCACCCTGAATTAATTTTCAAGTCACTGACATTTAAAATTATATACATATAAAGTAAGCATAAACATAACTTTTGAATAGAAACACCAGTATTTCCATTTAAGATGTAACAACTGCCAGTATCATCTCAGAAATGTATTTCCTACCATGCTTAGTTATGAACCATGTGGAATAAGCATTTTAAGTGTAAGACATTCCAGAGGAAGAAATCACATAAAGATTCCCTAAAAAACATCGTAATTAAAACTTCAAAGGAAAATCAATGCACTCTTGTAATCTCTCTCATACTATTCATCCATCAACAACATTCAGCATTAAAAAACTCAGGAAACTCAAATGGTGAATTTAACCTTAGCATACTATGCACCCAGAACCAATCTACCAACCACCATTTTAAGTATTAATTTTTCAAGTAGCATTCACTGTTCAAGTACCACAGCTTTACATTTCCTACACAATTTCTATGTCTTATTTGGAATTAGAACCTTTATTTATGCAGTTTAAATGTAAAAGGAATTTGTTTTATTTAGACAACACTTCTCAGTGAACTTCTTTCAAAGTGAGAATCTCTTCCTTAACAACACCTCTGATATATTTAAATTTCCTACCTCAAGCATATTTGACAACACTCTTACTTTGAACATTGTTTTTAGACAGAGATATTATAGGTTTCAAACCCTTTACAGAGCACAGGAAAGAATAAATACATTTTAAAGAGTAAAGATGCATTTATACAACAACATAAGGTGTCAGGATTGCAAAATAGAATACCTTGTTATTTTGAAGGAAGTTTTTAGGCTGGAAAGAAAAAAGGAGGGGCTTTTTGTAATCTGGAGGATGCTTGCGGTGAATACCATCCGCTTTGTATTGTAACATTCGACCAGTTTTATTCACCATCCAGTAGGGACTGTGAATCGCTATTATCATCTGCCCAGTTGTGTAGGTCACATGAACAGCAATATCCAGTTCAGTCTTATCCAGCTCTGTGACACAGTGAAATGTTGTGAAGCTGATATCAGGCAGATTGCTTTTTATATGGTACTCGCTTCTCCAGTTTTGATCAAGGTAGTTAAGCAACTGCAAATCTAGTTTGGTTTGGTCCAAGACTGCATTATGAATCTGGGCAGAACATCCTTCTTGTAGAGTGTCATATTTGTTTCCATTTCCCTTAAAAAGACAAGCAGACACCAAACAGGATACACTTACATTAATCACACACAAAATTAGTATCAACTTTTATGTTCTACCTAGCTTTAAAAATTAAGATACAAGCTTTTTAAGCAAAATTTTAAACTACCTTATGTGCTATTTAACTATGTTACTTTGCTAAATATCTAGCTTAAAACATTTTGCCAAGAGAACCTTAAGGTATAGTCATCGATACCTAAATCAAAAACTCCACCCATCACCAAATTCAAACACACTAATATTCTTAAATGACAAATTTCCTCAACACAGTATTTTCTTCACTTTTTAAATTTGTAAAAAACATACAGAGCCTGTTATTTCCATATATTTGGTACAAGCTACAGTCTCCAGTCCAAGTAACAGTTTATTTGTGACAAAGCTTGATATTACATTATAGTACTTGAGTTCAAATACTAAATATTAAGACCATCTGAAAAAAATCTGTCTCCCAACTTTATTTCTATTACCCTAGACAACATCAGTGGACAGAATTGTACCAGATCCATAGCATGAAATATACAATGCTGAGGAGTCAATGTCTATGCTGCATATTTTAGGTATTTTACTCAAGACTATCTCTCATCTGGCACTGGAAAGAATGCTTTTTAACAGTTAAAGTGCACTTGATTTTTTAATTTCATCTGGAAAGAATTTGAATTCTGGCAGTAGGCTGCTGGCAAAAAGGCAGGCCTGTGAGAATTTGTTAAAAGCATGCTACTGCTGAAAGTCAGTGACTGCACATAAAATGCTAACATAGGGTGATTCACTTGGTGCAGTCTTCACAGAAACAGCTGCACTATTTAATTAGGCTGAAGTTGGACTTGGGCAACTGAGTGACTCTCACAGGGCCCAACTGGTACAGTGTTAAGGTTTACTTTGCATATAAAACTGAAGTATGGCTTAATGACACCACATTTCACATTCTGTGGTAATATTTCAATTCTGGAAATACAGAATTGGACTGTATTATACATTTATTAGACTATGTAAGACTTGCCCTTATAAGATCTGTGAACTTGCTTCATAAATATTCCACCAGAACCCCTTTGTTTTAATCTCCATTTCAACCATCATTCACATTTTAAGTGGGAAATACCACTAAAATCCAAGCATTATTTAATTACCTCAACAGCATAAGTAATTTGGTAAGGAAGAAGATTGCGGAGAAGAACAGAAGGCCATAAATGAACAACGTATGGAAAATCCCATTCATCTTCTGCACCTAATGAAGTTGTCAATGAATCTTTTACAGGAACAATATTGATGATAAGTGATTGGTTAGTTGACCTCACAGATTGGCACTTCCTTTGTAATAAACTGTCAACATTTTTCATAATTTCATCAAACGTAATTCCTTCACACATATCATATTCTCCCACTCCGTTTTCATTGGCTAATGGCTGCAAACTCAATATGGATCTGTAAATGAAAACATTTTCAGACACTTAACATGTGACTGAATCTTTCAATTATAAAAAGTACTATGCAACAGGGACATTCTAATATTATTTTTATTCAGGAAGATTTCTAGCAGTAGTTCATTGCCTGCCTTTATCTTGATTAAAAAGGGATCAAATGATGGACTGGATCCCAAAATTTCATACTATTGTAACAGTAGGGTTCTTTTGTTCCATACCTCCACATGGGTTAATTAAATATTCTTATTAAGAGACTACAGAATTTCCTTACAAGTGCTGCTCTGTTCCTCTTCCAAGCTAAAGGCTTGCATCAACAGCTTACTCCTAGAACAGATGTGCAGAAAGTGCCCTTCTTTTCAGTCACATGAAGCACCAACTTAGTTCATGGATTGTTTACACACGTAAACATAATAATGCTTTTATAAGGCAATGGCTTTAATTTAATACAGCTGCTCCTGAATAAAATTTTCATTGTTTTAACACATTTCCTGACTGCCTAGTGGAACTCATCTGTGCAATGAATCTGAACATCACTAAATCTTACACTGATAGTTAGATGTATCAATGAATTAATGAATCTACAGCAAAATGTAACTTAAGTAAGGAAGAAGATACAAAGCTTTTGCTGTTAAATATAAGGAGAGTGTTTGGGAGAAAACTGAAGGAAAAAGTCTCTGCAAACATAAAAAATTCATAAAAGCAAACCTAAAACAAATTCATTGAAACAAACCTTTTTACCTACCTAAAACTTGGTAACAGTTCAGCTAAAATGCACATCCAAATTCACTGCAGTTTTCTTATTAGCTTGAATGTGATAATAGCATAGCTATGCTATATGCCAAGTTTTTCTACAGATGATGAGTCTTTTTTAGTATCTCTGATAAACTGTATAGCTTTTAATATTTTACTTCATAATCAAACAATCAAAAGAAGCCTTTTCAGAAAAAAACAAAGAGCTGCACTAATTCACCAAACATCACCCACTAAGAAGTATACCATGTGAATTACAATCACTGTGTTCCCAAAGTACCTGAGCTCAGATTTTTAAAGTAACTTAGCTAATTTAACTTCTTCATAAAAATGGATTTCAAAATATTTCCAATTCAACAATAAAATAGTACTCTGTTTAACTCAGATTACATGCTCTGAGAAGATTCTACCTAACAATGACAGCACAGCATTATTTCAGTATTAGGTAGCAAGGGTAAACAATTTTTTAGCATAATTATATGGATACAATAATAAAAAAAAATATAAACATATTGTACAAGAAAACAAAAATACAATAAAGTACCTGTAAGAAGAAAAGGGAATGTTGAATTCATTTGCTGGTGAAGCAGTCCCTAAACATCTTCCTTCTTCAAATACATTTAACGGGATTGAAAAGTGATTCCTTATCTATGTAAAATAAAAATTCCAGCAGTACACATTAGGAAAAACTGTAAAGATAAAGTATATTTTGAGCTTAATAAAGCAAGGATGAAAAGCCTTGTTTTTCATCTCACATGTATACCATTTAAGGTAAGTATTTCAGAAGAATTGTCTCTAAAACAGTAAATCTTCCTAAATGATCTGGCTGTGCAATATAACGCTACATTTATTTATTAAATAAATATATCAACTTAAAAAGAAGAGTCAACAAGACTTTTGAAAAACCAAAGACATGTAAATCTCAACTATATGGTAACTTTCCAAACTGTGGTCTCCTAAAAATATAATAGATACAAGGTTCAAAAATTCATATAGTGAAAGTGTAAGGGAAGTCAGAAGTTTAAGGTTAAATCTGTAATGTCCATTCTGGAGCACATAGTTATCTTTCCTGCAAACATTCTTTTTTATTTATTTCAAGGTTAATTTAATGGCATTAACTAGCTCTTGAAAAAAAAATAGAAATTATTCAAACAGTAAAATTTTGTTTTTCATCAAGTCATAAACCACTTTGAGTGAAAAAAGCAACTGAAATGTGACAAGAACACTATTTCTATAGAACTGTAATATCTGATTCATCACTGTAGCTATAAACTATATAATATCAAAAATACTACTTAATCAAAAGACATATACACTCACTTTTCAACTGACACTGTTGAAAATAATGTATCAGTGGTACAGAATGAAGAAAACTAAATTACCTGGCTGAAGGATAACTTGCGGAACCAAGCTAAGATTAAAAGAATTTTGATCACTTCATACAAAGCAAATAGTTCAAGACCAAAATTCGAGCCAATATTAGTTAACATTACTAATGAATTATCCTGATCCAAAATCTGACTGATGCCCACCTGCACCCAACCCATCTGTCACTTTGAAAATGCTTTTTATTCTTGAAAAATCAAACACAAAGCCAAGGTATATGGGCCATTCAGGTAATTCTTTAAGATATATTTTTTAATGTTTATTTAAAGACTACAGGATCCTTTTCATTCATTAAAGAATTAAATGTATGGATATATAATGACCTGAACAGGGGAACGTATCGTAATCATCTTGCTTCCTTCAACAGTATCAATTTGACTGACAATGGACCTTTCAACACCTGAATCCTCGTGCCTCACTTTGTAGATACATCGACCCACTTTAGTCAATGGAATCTTTTCCACAGTAGAATGATTATGTGGACCTAGAATTTACAAGATGAAACATGAAACACTCAAAAGAAGCATAAAGAAAGATCTGAAAGACAAAAAATGTGTATTCAACAGGGTTTTCTGTGTCATTCAATCTAATAATAAAAAAAACATCTGTCAGATGAAAAAGTACAATCAGCACTCTTAATATGCTGCCTTTGCAGTGTTACTAAGGAAACAGCAAAGATTCTTTTCTTGCCACAAGGAAAAGAGTAAATGAGTCCATCATTCAAACATTTAAGTGGGTTTTGCTACTGCAAATAAAATTAGTGCCTCACAGGAAATGTTTACAAGATTTAATGGCTTATTAACTAGGTACAGGTCTAATACTGTAAAAACAATTCAACTAATACATCATATGGTTGAGATTGCAAAACTTCCAATTGCTACAATATATCAATTCAAATTGTAAACACATACACCATTAAAAATAGCTAAATTTCAATTTTAGCTTTAGGTATGGTTTGTTTAAAACTATTTAAAACAATCTTTGTAAAAACAGCCCTTTTAAGAGTAACTTCTGTAAATATTCACATATATAGTTCTCAATTTGAAACAAAAATTATTTTGAGCAGCTGAATTCTGCAAAACATATAAATACAAACAAATATCTGACTGCAATAAAGATTATTACATGAATAATTTATCACAGTAGAAAACCTATGCTGCAAAATGAAGAAATATGATATACATAACTTTAAGCTGTAAAGGCTAAAGCAGGATTTCAAATACTGCCATGCATCTGGAATTCAAACAGACACTTCTTTCATGTTATGCTGCCCTCCATAATTTATTGATCTGTACAAGACACTGTATTAAGCATGATAAATATTAAAAAAAAAGAAGATGTATGAACTTTGGAACTTACAGATCTGAATGTAAAATCTCTTGCTACTCAGTGTTGTCATTGCTGTGAACTGGTCACTCTCATTTCTAGTTCTGACAAATTCCATATTTAAACTCTCTTTGTCTTCTAAATGAAATATTTTTGCTCCAAACTTAACATCAAGGACACTAAAGGAATCACTAGGCGAGACCGTGATGGGAACTCCTAAAGAATTTATTATTACAAATGGTGCTCGGTCTTTTTTGAAGATGTCTGAAGTTTGACTAGCTGCTTCAGCAAATGCCTAGAAAGTAAAGAATCAATACAAAACATAAACATACTGAATAAGGCTTCACCAAGATTATCACTGCAAGTATTCATTTAGCAATTCTAATACCGCATAGTTAAGAAATTTTTCTTACCGTGCCCAAGTTACTTAACATCTGCAGTCCTAACTTGGACAGTGTAATGTTAAGCTGGTCTTTTGAGGAAACATTTATTACTGTTTTATATTCTGGAACTTTGTAGTTCTCTTCTTCTTCATCATCTGATTCAAACAGTGCTTTTTTAGCCTTCTTCATCTGAAAGGAGATGTTTAAAGAATTCTTATCTGACCACTCATTCTGTAGATGGAAGTTTCACCTCAAGACTACCTATGTCTCCCTTTCCCCATTTCCATGTCCTGCCACAGTTTTCCATTTTTCTGTTGTTCATGTTTTTATTCTCAAATAGAAACTAAAGAAGTAGAGAATAAGAGAAGTAACAAATCATATATCCAGGAAGTCAATGGAATTCCAGTAACAGTAGCTAAATTTATGATTATTCAAAAGTAAAGAAAATATATACTAACTACTAACATATCCAGTAAATACTGTGTGGTAACATTCATATTAACCTCAAGTAACACTGAAAAATGTTACACATAATTGACTTCCTAATGTTAAAACAGTCCTCAAATTTAGTCTTTTTGTGTTTCCAAATCAAATACCTATTTTGTTTTCATTTGGTTGAAAGAAAAAATAAATAAACTTGATGGAATACATTTCTCTAGCCTTCAACACTTCTGGAAATTATGTATTTCCAAATGTTATATTTCATATCAGGGTGAAGACCTGTGGCTTGACTCACTACCTCTCTCCTGTATGTCTTGTACCAAACTTGTCAGGGGTATTTTTAATAGGAATTTCTTAACTGCAGTGTCACAGTCCATAGTTTTTATCCTGCTGAGTCTATTACTGGGGAAAATTTTGGATAATAACAGTCCTAGGAAAAGGGTGGGTCTTGAACTCTGAGCAACCTCTCAGGTTGAAAATATTTAAGCAGTTTTGAAAAATGTAAGGAAACAATGAAATGAAAAAGTTAAGACAGAAGACATACAAAAGGTGCCTCCCATCCTTCAATAACACCTTATCTAGTTTGAGACCAGAAACTAGACTATTTCCAGAAAAGATGAAAATGAAGTGGGGTAAGAGCATCACTCCCACAGCACTCTTTGTGCTACTCAACAGCTATCAGTTTTTCCAACACAATTTTGCTACACATACTATTGTGGAAAAAGAGCAGTGGCTTGTCTTTCCAAAGTCACTGAATGCATCATTAGAACATGGACAAACTGATACAAAGCTGTTATGATTACCTCGTTAATATAGTAATCTAGTAAACTAACCAAGGTATCTAATAAATACCTAAATTATTGCTAGAATAAAACTTTGCCACCTTAAAGACAATATTTAACAGATCTCTGAATCTGGATCTTTCCTTGTATAAGAACTGGTTTCATCCCCTACTTGGGTAAAAATGCTCAGTAACCAACAAGAAGGAACAAAATTGTTAAATTACTCTCAGAAATGAAAGGTGGAGAGCATTTGTTTTTTCTAAGGTATCATAATGTTATATTTGAGTTCAGCTTTGGAAACTATACCTTGATTTCGAGAGTCCATGGCTTGAATAAGTCAGTCTTCTCAACTTCTAGCGGTTCAAGCAAAGGTTCCCACACGCCAAACATCTCATTAAAATAATGTACCTATCAAAATACAGAAATCAGTTAGGAATTTACACAAAACTTAAATTAAAAATAGTATTTAGAATTATATAATTTATTTTGGTAATTAAAATATTCATAATCAGATTTTACTTTCAGCTGCTACCATAAAATGAAACAAATGCATTAGAGAAATAAATGAGACAGCTAAGTCACCACTATGAAGTGAGGTCCAAATAAGTAGTAAAAACTGTGCCACTTAAAATACAATTTTGGTTTAAATGGCAGGTGCACTGGAATTCAAAAACTAGATAAGGAAGAATCTACCTACAATAATCACTGAATTTTGTCACTAATTTCCAAATATGAGTCAGTTTGGATGTTTTATGAATTTATACCACATAACGTTTTATAGAAACAGCACATTATATATTCTACTGTAATATTAACTGAAGATTATTAGAGACTTTCAGCCAGTTGCAATTCTAACATTTAACACGGATGCAACAGGTCTTTAGGAACTTGCTATGAGTGTAAATGTGAGGCTGCCTAACACCAATTACTGTGCCATTAATTAACATTGTATCTTCATGCATCAGATTTCCATTAAAATTTAGCTATCTTAACCCCTCATTCCCATCATGCTCCCACAACACATATCTGCCGGAGTTTAGTCACCAAATACAAGAGTTACTTTTCTTTGATTGTCTAAACAACATGTATGTAAGATTCAGCAAATAGGGTTTAGCATTATAGGAAAACTTCTGTTTCTTTATGTAAGATTCCTCACCTCCAGCTCAAGACGAGAATGTAGGTTGATTAGAGTACTCCAGTTCTTGACTTCTCCAACAAATGAGGACTTGGCTAAAAGCATTGGCACTGTTCTGTGCCCAACTCCAGCTTCAAGTGTTAGAAAAACAGATTCTATATTAATTTTCAATGACTCTCCTGTGGGAACCAGTTCAGTGTTAGGAATTTTATCTTCATTTTCATTAGTCTCTTCAAGAAACCACAATTTCAGATTTTTTATATCTTTCTTATTCCATAAATCCGGAGGAATTTGACTAATCTCTTCATTTGTTGTTTCCGTAGTTTGATAAAGGGCTGATGTAATAGTAATTACTGTGTTTATGATTATTGGTGAAACCTACAAATAAGGAATTGGAATAACTGGAAATGAGAATCTAGTACAGAAACAGCTAGTCTCAGACAAAAAGGCATAATGAGTATGTTACAGTAACAAAACACTTCCATTTTCTACAGGACTCTCATTTGAACATACTTCCCTTCCAGAAGCAATAGTTCAATCTTTTCAGATTTGCAACCCCTGCCTTATTTCCAGATAGAAGCTTTCTAAACTACATCATTCAATGATTTATCTGAACGCTTCAAAACTTATCTCTGCACACTAGCCATTTTCTAAAACACAGATTTAAACTGAAGCATAGTGACACAGTTGTTCACTTTCAATTTTATTCATTTTGATATGCTTCATTAGGCAGGTGACCTAATGATAAACTGGAACGATTCCCCACTTCAGTCATTCCTGAAGCAAATTCATAGCCTGCTGAGTGGGAAGTAGAAAACTAAAAACACAATACAAGTCTACTTACTTCTACTGTTAGAGATTTAATGGTCAGATCAGCCATCTGTGGATTAGTACCTGACTGTTTCATTTCAAAGAAGAAGTCACAAGGCTGCAATACCTACACAACAAAGTAAAAACACACGTCATATAGAGGAAAAAAATATTTTAAAAAACTTATTTTGAAATCATGCACATAAAAAGTACTGAAAGAAAACTTATGAATATTTGCTTCTTCAAAATCAAGAGAATTCTGAACACTAATATGTTGAAAGAAGTAACAAGTATCCAGAAGCATCACCTCAGGCATTTTCAATCATTAAAGACTGAAACATCAGCTACAGTAAAATACATTACACTTCAGTAACTCCATTCTTACAGCAAAGTCTACAGATATCTTCAATGCACTGCATCATCATGTCTCTACTTTTGAGAACCAATTCTTCAGTTGCCATACAGCAAGGACACAGTTACATTTTTCCTGAATAACAACGTAACTGTTGGAATCACAATCACTTTGTTCCAACTTTGTTTTGCAATCAGTCCCTGAACATTAACACCTGCCAAAGTTTAGCAAATCAGAGATATGCTATAAACAAAACCAGTGCTATGGTAATAGAGCACTCAGATGTAATTAGATTCTACTGATACTGTACAGACAGGACAATTTGCTTTCCAATCCCCATCTGAGATGGTAAGTCTTTCAAAAACTCTAATTTCAAACCATATTAATTGTGCAATATTTTCTGACATCTCTGTCCATATCTGAATCAGATGCTGGAGGCACAGATATACCCTGAATCAGTTTGGCCACACTTTTTCCAAATGAGTTTGATCTAACAGAAGTTTTTGTCCGTATTATTTTTTACTCTATTACTCAAATTTCCTTCTTTCCTTACTCTGTATCACATTCAAGAATGAAAAATAACAGATTCTTCTTTAGACTAACACACATGTAAGAAATATATAAAGACCTCCTCATTATTTGTGCTATTTTATATCTGGCAGTTAGTTTCCCTGCTTGGCATCTGGACGATACCGGGGGATGTGGTTTAGGGGTGACTATGGTAGTGCTGGGTTGTCAGCTGGACTAAATGATCTTGAAGGTCTCTTTCAGTTTTCATGATTTTGTCATCAAAAGGATGAATTCCATCCAACCCAATTATTTTCTGTCTTAGGTTACAATGTAAGGTGCATCCAAAAGTATGTATTCTATTACCATTTTCATAAACTGTTAAAAGCAGGTGGGGCAGTGTTCCTTATCTCCTCCATGACTCATCCCTGGTAACTCCCTCCAGGGGGATATCTTCTGTTAATGGGCCATCAAGCCTCACTGCATGACTGATAATATTACATCATTTCAAAGTGAGTTGCTGAACCCAAGGGGAGGAAATGAGCATTCCTATCTGGATATAATCTGAGGTTTGGAACACCACAAGTGGCCTTATCCACTGGATTCCCAGAGGACAGGAGCTCCATAACCACCACTGGAACTTCAGAGGAAGATCAGACCCTTCCACAGGATCACAGCTTCAACAGAACCACATCTACCACTTCAACAGGATTGCAGCCACCACTTAATCAGACTGCTACCAACATCCTGACCAACAGGGTGTCAGGTTGTATCCTGACTCTGTCAGTGTTCCTGTATTATTGCATCTATTTTAATTTTCCTATTAAATTATATTTCTGATTTGGAATCTCCCACTGGTTTGCTTTCAAACTAGTACACTTTCCCAGACTAAAATTGGATTCTTACAGAAAACCTGGGTTCAGAGGTTTGCTTACACATGTTTTCAAAAGGAGCAGTTATGGTCCTACCTACAGGTAACTTTTTTTTTTTTTTGACTCTTCTCAAGAACTATCTGCATCTTTCAAGGATGGTACTGTTTTAAGCAGTAAAACTAGTGTACTCAAAAGGTTTTTTTCCTCTATCTATAGCACAAGCATCCTGTCAGATTCAGGTCTTCTCCCTGTTTCTACAGCCTGAGATAAGAGATTCCATCAGAAGATATTCCTGTAAGAGGGAGAACATAGTGTGAAGCCTTCTAGTAGCCTTCTACAAGGAAAGTAACATTTATATCACATTTGCCAGCTACAAAAACAGAAGTTGAACAAGTTTGTATTGTATTGTGGCTATCAATGCTAGTGCATCACTTTCTAAATGACTAGATTAACATTTTAGTGCAATTAAAGTCTGTGTACACCCAAGGAGTAAACTGAGGTGCTATGATTCTACCTGAAATTGAGATGAAATGGAAGTCCCAATCATTCTGCTAATAGCTTTGGTCTTTCCTACATCACTCCATAAGCAAGCAGGCATTAACAGACAGCTGAAGATTTGCTCTTCAAAATTAATCTGTGGTCTGATGCCATGGATAACTGCCGTATATACAGTCAATTTGAATTTTTTCTCTGATGCAACAATATCATCACAGAGTTAACTGAGAAACAGTTTGCTATAGAGGCAGAAAAGCTGTAAGAAACTCCAGGAGTCAATGCACTGCCACCTGAACAGTAACTAACAAGTCTGATTCTGTTGCAAAAATACAAATAGGCAGTTTTAACACAACAGATCTATGGACCTCAAAATTGGGGAATTTATGAATAGCATACAGTAAGTAAACTATTTCTTAATATGCACTTCCTTTATTTTTTTTTGTGACACTGTTATTCCCTTACACAGCTATTAAATACAAGGTTTTAGACTAATGGCACCCCAGATTTACTACACTGCATTTGACATAGCATACACTTACTATTTATTGGGCTTACATGGGATATGAAAGTTAACTAATATTTTATTCCTTGGGGCTGTGAAGTGTAGCTTGTCATACAAAGCAAACCCCATTGTCACAGATCAAGATGACACTTTAGGCATATCAGACAGAAGAGAATAAAATCAACAGTTAGTCATAAAATTTTACTTACACTGTAAATGTATATTACTATACTGGTATATACATTTATACTGATATATACATAATGATCAACATTTCAGATATGAAAATCTGAAATCTACTTGCATTTTAGTAGTATAAGTTACACAGCATCTTTTAAATACACACTGAATGGCTGCAAACTCACCGTAGTAATGTTCTCTTTCCTTTCTTCTGGAAGAAATGGGCATGCTTTCATCTGTATCTCTCTAACAGCAGCTGTCATGTTGTACCTTTCAGGGCTACTTTTAATGAAGACCTCACACTGTGTTGTAACCACCAAGGCAGGAGCATCACTTCTTGTTAAATCAGCCACAAACACAATCTCTGGATTTTTAACAACAATGTTCATCTCCATCGTAGATACAGGCTGCACAGATGCTTCAGAAATAGAAATTACATTAGTTTAACTGTTCAAAGATTAAATTTCAATTACTTTCTTCTTGTTATTTAATTCTTAATATAATAGAGTTAATATTTGAATTAATAATATTGATTATAATAATTAATTTTTGTAACTTATAGGGAGGCCTTGACTATTTAGGGGTAAGATCTAGCATAACTAGTGTTAGCAGATCTGTAGATCCCTGCAACTGACATTTCTAGGCTCTTCACTGCAGGCACAAAACCATTTAATATCTAATTACTCTTGGCTATAACAAAAGACTTCAGGAAGCTTCTCTGTCCAAATGAAAAGGGTAACAGTATCACCACTGTTACTATCTCTGGCATTAAGAAATGTATCAGCTTCATAACTATATATGCCAACTCTGATAAGTCTTAAGAAAATGCTAGGTATATTTTCTGCTCTCTGGAGTAGCGAAACCTCATTTTTTCACAGGACAATAATCCAGCATTACTGATGCCTAATGTAAATACTTGCAATAAAAATACACTTTCATGTAAGACTTCCTTATCTGTTCAGACTTTGACCATCAGCAAATAACTACAACAGGCGTGGCTGAGAGGGATACAACTACAACACTTTGGAAAGAAACACCAAAACAACTGGGACTTGCTTTGGCATATATTATGAGAACTACCTGAGGCTCGGAAGCTTAAAAAGCATATTTTCTGCTCAAATGGAACAATTTTTTATGTCAGGTACTCAAGCTAAAAGTCTGTTTTCTGATGTAGGAAGAAATGCAAATCAGTGGATAAATGAAATGACAAATCTAGGCAGCAATATCAGGCAGGCTAATCCCATGTGTAAAGCACAATATAATACACTCCATTATTATTCCCATTCTATTTCAAACATACATTTTTAGATGTCTTCTTTCTCTAGTAAGACCAGACTTCATTTGATAACAAAGACTAAAGGTCATGAATCTATTCCCATGATGCAAAGAAATCAACATCAATGGTTACAAGCTGTTCTATATATAGAAAGGTTACAAGCTGTTCTATACATAGAAACATAGGAAATAGCATAAAAGGAGTACTGTCTTTCTTACATAGTATTACAATACCAAAATTAAGCTGATATCCAAATACGGACTCTAAACGATTTCTGGTGTATACTGGTATATACCTTGGTCCTTTACAGGCAATGACTGTTTGAGATTTCCCTGCGCAGCAGCACTTTCTGCTTTAGCCTTTAGGAATATATCTGCTACAGTAAGTAGAAACTCCATGCTTGCACAAAGGTATATCTCTTGAACAATAACATCAAGAACAGTGCCATCTCTCCCCTGTTTGTAGTTTACATCCACCATAACCTTTTTTTCAAATCCATGTTTCATTTCCACCATTCTAAAAGATAATTAAGGAGGCATTTAATGAAGCAATAAAAAGCCAGCCACAAATACTGAAAAACAGCCAAGATTCTCATTCCAGATGCAATACATTAACAAGATTAAATTTAAAAAGCAATACAAATAATTTCAGAACATAAAAACATTAACACAAATTTTATATAACTTTAAAACTAATTGGAATCCCATGCACTAGTAACTAAAGGTGTTCATAATTTTAACATGACAAGCCATCATATTTCCTTGTTTTCACATCAAAAGTACTACATTTTACTGAAGTTTGTTAGTATTTGTGAAACATCTCAGTCTTACTAAGAACTTAATTGGAAAATGAAATTGTTTTCTATGTGCATTTGTTAAATTTGCATTTAAAGTTCAGTTTATTTAATTTTTTGTATCTAGCACTCGTCTCTCATAAAGGTATGCTGAACAAAAGGCACATGAAACATATATCCACAGTAATATGTACTTTAAGAACTCCTACACTAAAACAATGGCGGTTTTAACAGAATACTAATAAAACTGAAGTGTTATAAACTCTTTGTCAAACTCTAATAAACAGTAAATTATGTAAGTTACAGACCTTGGTGTGGCCTTCTGGATAGACTGTCTTTTATCATCTAATGTACAATTTGCCAGTTTGACTGAAGCATTCATTGAACCATCTGATAGCATTTTCAGAGCAGCTGACATGAGAACTAATTTAAACTCTGCAAGCTTCAAAAGGTCATCTCTCTGATCCAAAGTGTTAACCTGTTTAAATGAAATATTTTTAGATTTCATAACAGGTAGCAAAAAATAATACATAGGTGTGATACACAGTTTTATTCTAACTGATGATATTTTCAATAATAATGAATTAAATAAAAGCACTATTAATTCAAAAGACAACCACAATCAACAATATACAAGAGAAAAATTTCAAAGAGCAAAGCTCTGCCCTTCTACCATCTTTCTAAAGCAAACTTACATAAGTGAGAGATCCAAGTTTTACTACAAATTAGAAACTTTTAGTCAGAAATCTGGCGACAAGCTTTGTAAGTTTAAACCAAGATGAATATAAATGCATTCCTATTGACAAATTTAAGAATCTTTCTCCACCACTTTGTGTGTGTCCATGTATTCATCTCCACATGTAAATAATGAATATGCTTCATTCCTCTACATATTTTTCTTCCCAAACTGTATTTTAAAATAATATCAATTTTGATCAGATTTTTAGTCAGATGACAGAAGATGCCATGTATTATGTGCTACCACTGGTTATTCTATTTCTTATAGTATCTGCCAAAAGCAATATAGCTAAAATAGCTGTTCTGTCATTTCCATCACATTTGTTGTTATTGCTAGAATACACTTTCTCTGTCATAAAATAAACTATTCTTGTTCAGAATTTCCAGGACTCTAGGCAACCTTAAAGCTGCTGATTAGGCTTAATAACCAAAATAATACTTACCTGCTTTGAATTTGGACTATACAACACTAATGTCAGAGAGTCAAATCTGAAGTCCAGCTTTAGTGTTGTTTTTATTTTCACAGGTGAATGCAATTCCACCACAGCTGATGTCACAACAGTTACACCTTTCAGGAATCAGAAAAATGGTTAATATTAAGAAAATTATCTGACTGCAAATAAGGGAAAAAACAAAACAAAACATCCTCACTTACAACCATAAAGACAGCAACTTCCCTTTTTCTCCACATGTAAATCCATCCACATTTAGTATGTGTTTATCATGCTTTATTTAACTACTTTTGGCAAAATCACACCATGTTTGAGAATAGAAAACACTCCTCTTACATATTCTACATGAGTGTTTTACCATCTTTAAAACACAAATGTACAACTTCCCCTTGATACTGCACAGTACTGTGCACAAGACTGTTACGAAGAACACAAGTTTATTTACATCCTCATTTGTTTATCTGCCACACTGTTGCTGGAGTTTGTATTTAATAAAGGAATTCAACAAAAGATGGTTTTCTTAACTTTACTTGCTTTTCTTCTAGTGTGTGCTGAACAGCTGATAGGCAGTAACATATATTGAACAAGAACATATTTTGGGGGCGTCATCATTAAACAGACAAATAGATCTAAATCAGAACAACAATGAAACCACCATATACAGGAAAGAGAGTAAAATGGAAGCCTTCCAAAGTTGGGATGTTAACAAATGTAGTCGACAGGCTTTTAAGTGCTGCCTCACATTATGGCCAGGAAAACAAGATCCTTACATTATATGTCATTCTCCAAAACTCACTACAGTGGCTCAGCTGCTCCTCTTCACTATTATTACTGTCAGATATAGCTCAAAACACAGTGTCAAGATAATAGGTCCAATGGTAGTCAACCGACCGCATCTGCCAAGGAGGAACTTAGTGACGGCAACAACAACAGAACAGCAGTGGCAACAGCTGCAGGACAAAATACCTCTAAGAGCCTGGCAGGGGTTTCCCAGATCCAGGGAAACTCAAGAGATGGAACAGACCTGGCAGGGCCCAGGAGCTCTCTTAAGAGCTCCTGGGCCCTGCCCTCCTCCACCCTGAGGGCCTCGACAGAATAACCAAGGGAAATGTAAATGACTTTTGCAAGCCTGATCAACTTGGAGCACAGTGAAAAGGTGGGCAAGCACGACATGGCACATCAGAAGGATGTGGCACAGCTGCAGCAGTTCACATGGGCAGGGCATGTAGGAGGGTAGAGTGACCATGCCCCCACACCCAATTACTGAGAGCTCACCTGGTGGTTTTCGCCTATGCCATGAGAACAGACAACAGTGACCTCCATAAAGCCAAAAGCCATTGCTAGATGGAGCATAGCAACCCAGACTGCGCTTCCTCAGAAGCATACACCTGTTCAGATCTGCAGCTGCAAAGAGTGTTTGAGCTTGGCATTAGCACCAGAGGGCAGGACAGACTACACTTGTGTGCAGTGGGACCAGGTGAATGACCTGCTGAGCCTAGTGGCTGAGGTTAGAGAGGAAGTGGAGAGCCTGACGATTATCAGGGGGTCTGACAGAAAAATAGACTGGTGAAAATTGCTGAAAGAAATGCAGGAGGTGGAAGCTAAGCCCAAGGCAGAGGAACTCCAACACTGTCATCAGACGGAAAGAAGGGATCTAAATGCTGGGGGCAACAGGAAAATCACCTCCCTTGCCTTCACAGGCAACCTTAGGAAATAGGTATGAAACTCCAGAACCTGAGAGTGAAGCAAATGATAATGAAGGTGAAGGTCTACCTGGGGGGGCTGCCCAGAGTGGGTCAGTCAACCAAATGCATCACAATTTCAGGTTAAGTAAGAGGGAAGAGTAATTGTTGCAACTCTCTTCTGAGAGGAACTGAGGGCCCTGTATGCCAGCTGGACCCATCCCACAGGGAAGTGTGCTGCCTTCTGGGGGGCTCAGGTAAGAAGTATTACTAGGAGATGGGATCTGGAACACAAGTTATGTTCTCGTCTGTCTTGTCAAGAGAATCATGCAGATGAACACCTTGGCAACACAATTCTGTGTTACTGTAAGAATTTTGGTTTTGTTCATCATGGGTCAGTTTATGGAACACAGAGCCTGATGGCACCAACCAGGGTCCTCCTGTCTCAAAGGGGAAAAAGGACTTCAGCTCAGGAGTTAGCAGGGCTTGTTGAGAGAGAGCTTTGAAGTAGATTTGAAGGGGAACGAGGACAGAGCCAGGCTTGACGAGATAAGGTGGAGAGAAAGGGGAGAACTACAGTGAACACCCAAGCAGCAAAAGGAGGCCTAAGAGGGAACACAGTCAGTGAATGCAAACATCCAAAGATGAAACCACAAGACAGACTTTGCACAATCAATGCACTTCTATAACATGCCTGTACACCAACGCACACAGTATCAAAAATTATCAGGAGAAACAAGAAATGTGTATGCAATCAAAGGACTTTGACCTAATTGCAATTATGGAGATGTGGGATAGCTCACATGACTGGAACTTTGTCATGAAGGGCTATATTCTGTTTAGGAGAAAGATTCTATGTGAGGAAACACCCGGAATGTATCAAGCTCTGTCTTGCAGTGGATGATGGGCAAGTCAAAATCTTATGGGTCAGGGTAAAAGGACAGACAAGTAGGGAAGACACTGTTGTGGGTGATTGCTGCAGGCCACCCAAGCAGGAGAAGGAAGTGGATGAGGCACCTTCAACATGCATCACAAAGCAGCCTCAGAAAAAAAAAACACTTGTGGGGGACTTCAACTACCCTGACATCTGCTGCAGAACCATCACTATGAAATACAAACAGCCCAGGCAGGTTCCTAAAAGCACTGATCACAGCTCCATGTCATCCTGTGGAGGATCCCACAAGGAATGTTGTAGCTGCTTGACCTCACACCAACAAGTAGGGAAAGCCTTGAGATGGATGCGAAGTTTGGGGACAGCCTTGGCTGGGTAGTGATCATGAGACTGTAGAGTTCCCTACTGGGTGAAGAGTGAACAATGCAGCAATTAATATTGTAACCATGGATTTCAAGAGAGAGAACTTTAGCCACTTCAGGGAATTCTCTTGAAAGAATCCAGGGGAACAGGGGAAGAGGAGTTGACATTCAAGGATCACCTCCTCCAGGCTCAAGAACTGGCATCCCAATGCAGGCCAGTGAGCAAGAAATCGGGCAAAGGGGCAAGAGACCTACATGGAGGAGTAAGGAGCTTCTGTCACTACTCACACATAAATAGGAAGACGTAAGAGAGATGAAGCTACATAGGAGATGTAAGTGGGAGGAAGCTACTTAGAATGCATATAGAGAGGTTGTCAGGCTAAGTTGAGACATTGAAGCCCAAGGCCCATCAGGAACTAGATCTGGCCAAGGATGTCAAGGACAACAAGAAGAGCTTCTCTAATAACAAAAGTAAAACTGAGTGCAACGTGGGACTATTGCTAAATGGAGGGGAGACACTGGTAACAGAGGAAGCAGAGGATTTACTGAATGTCTTCTTTCCATCTGTCTTCACTGACAAGACCAGCCCTCAGGAATCTCTGACCCAGGAGGCCGGAGTAAAGGAATGTTGGAAGAAAGCCTTTCCCGTGGTAAGGAAGGATTGGGTTAGACAACCTGTGCAAAACTGACACACACAAGACCATGGGCACTGATGGGATACCTTTATGAATGCTGAGAGACTTAACTGCACAGAATCATCTTTGAAAGGTGGTGGTTAGGAGTGATGCCTGAGGACTGGAAGGAACCAAATGTCACCCCAGTCTTCAAATACAGCAGTGAAGGAGGACCCAAGGAACTACTAGCCAGTCAGCCTCCTTTCAACCCCTGCAAAGGTGCCTTTGTCTGGAGGCCATCTCTTCTATCCCCATGGAAGACAAAAAGGTGATCAGGAATAGTCAGCAGGGACTTACCGAAGGAGAATAATGCTTGACCAACCTGAATGTCTTCTATAACAAAATAACTAACTGGATGGATGAGGTAAGAGCAGTGGTTATTGTCTACCTTGACTCCAACAAGCCTTTCAATAATGCCTCTGACAACATCCTCACAGGCAAACTCAGCAAGTGTTGCCTCAATCAGTAGACAGTGAGGTGGACAGGGCAAAAAGTTATGGACAGGAAGCTCCAAACAGAACTACTTTACTGTGCAGATGACCACACACTGGCACAGATCGCCCAGAGAGATTGTGGAGTCTCCCTCAGCAGAGATATTTAAGAACTGTCTGGACACAACCCTGTATCATGTGCTCTGGGATGATCCTGCTTGAGCAGGGAGGTTGGACCAGATGACCTGCTGTCGTCTCTTTCAACATAACCCATTCTGTAAGATCCTCTATACTGATTCATACCCCTGATTATTGCCCACTTCTGTTTCTACAGGTTGGCAATGATAACGTTGAGGAAAAAAAGCCCTATGGCAGTTAGAAAGGACTTCAGGATGACTGGTAGAAGGCACAGGAGCACAAGGTGGTATTTTCCTCAATCCATCAGTGGCAGGGAAGAGCACTGAAATAAACAGGAGAACACACCTGATGAACACACTGCTTGAAGGCTGGTGACATTGGTGGAATTCTCTTTTTGTGACCATGAGACAATTGATGTAATACCAGGACTGCTGGGGACAGATGAGGCTCATCTGTCTCAAAGGGGTTGAAGGATTCTTGCTCATGAGTTGGGAGGACTGATTAAGAGGGCCTTCAGCTAGATTTTCAGGGAGGTGGGAATAAGACCAGGCTCACTTAAGATGAGCCTAGGGGTAGGATGACAGGGTTAGGAGTAAAATCTGTAGCCCAGCTGAAGTGCAACTACACCAATGCACATAACGTGGGTTACAAACAGAAGGAGCTGGAGGCCACTGTGCAGCAGGAAAGAGTTGGGGGTTGGTTCTTTCCCTTTTCCCTCTGTGGAATTTTCCCCACTGTCATGCTAAGATACCTGTTGACTGGGCCCTGGTGACAAGAGGGGGGAGAGAGAGAGGAGGGAAACCCCCTGAGATTCAAACAGCCAGAAGAGGAAGTGGAAGGCTGGGCCTCGGCCCATTTCCCCCATGGAGTTCGGACCAGAAGGACGATCGCCGTCGGTGTCCCATCCCTGCCATCCCAGCACTGGGAGCCATCCTCACTGCTGTCAGACCCTGCACTGCTGCCTTCTCGCTGTAACCTGCCACCATCCAGCACTCTGCTGAGCACTGGGACCGACACCGTGAGCAGAGGGCTCTCTCCATCTCTCTCCCCCTGAGACAGCGCTGCCATCACCCCCAGCCCTCCTGCGGCTCTGCGGGACCCGCCCGCCCCCAGCACCGGGAACTGCAGCTCAGGGAAAAGGTGCCTGCAGCCAAAAAACACTGGGACTGAGTTACTGTTCTGTTTGTGGCTAATTTCATAGCTGTTGTTGTTCTTGTTTGTCTTGTTAGATATACTAGTAAAGAACTGTTATTCCTACCCCATATCTTTGCCTGAGAGCTCCCTTAATTTCAAAATCATAATAATCTGTAGGAAGGAAGGATCACTTTTTTTTTTTTTTTTTCAGTCCAAAGGGAAGCTTCTGCTTTCCTTAGCCAACACCTGTCTTTCAAACCAGGACAGATTTTGGTGCCACAATGTGGGGCCCAAGGGCATTGAGAGGAAAGGGTGAAAAAGAAATAACAGATCTTGAGTTACCTCAGTTTTGTGTTAGGTGGCATCATGTTGTCCAGCTTACCGTGGTTTGGGCTCCATGTGGCCACAGCTTTATCTCTCCCATTTGCAATCCCTTACTTGAACATGGGTCCTATAACTCAGGCTGCTGTAACTATTATCCAGTTCCTTTTGTGGGCTGATAACGTGAGAAATTCATGGATTTTTAACTTCCTCTGGAAGGTGGGCACATGGATTCAGGGCTATCACACTCTAACTGTATGTTTTTGGGGCTACTTTAATAATGGTACATACTGTGAGGATATGACACCAGGAAAAATTTTGTCCCAACCCCTTACACAGTTTTTTGGGTCTGCTCCACCAGCTTATGAAGGGTTCAAATCTCTTCTAAGTAGTAATGATATCATACAGTGGCTGACATTGCTAATAGGCCATGTAAACCTGTTCTATTTAACATTCCGAGATGAGGGGAGATTGACTTGGGTAACAACCCTGATCCATCCCCCAAAAAGTAGGGATTGTGTCCCAGAGGCTAACTTTGCCCCAGAGATGAAGGATGTTGCCCCTGAGCCCGACTCTGCCCCAGAGAGCTGGAGTCCAAGGCAGCAAAGTGGTACGCCACCATTGACATTGCCAATGCATTTTTTTCCATTCCTCTGGCAGCAGAGTGCAGGCCTCAGTTTGCTTTCACCTGGAGGGGCGTGCAGTACACCTGGAACCGACTGCCCCAGGGGTGGAAACACAGCCCCACCATCTGCCATGGACTGATCCAGGCTGCATTGGAAAAGGGTGAAGCTCCAGAACATCCACAATACATTGATGACATCATTGTGTGGGGGAACACGGCAATGGAAGTATTTGATAAAGGAGAGAAGATCATCCAGATTCTGCTGGGAGCTTGTTTTGCCATCAAGAGGAGCAAAGTCAAAGATCCTGCCCGAGAGATCCAGTTCCTGGGAGTAAAGTGGCAAGACGGGCGGCGCCAAATCCCCACTGAGGTCATCAATAAGATCACCGCGATGTCTCCACCAACCAACAAGAAGGAAACACAAGCTTTCCTAGGTGCCATAGGCTTTTGGAGAATGCACATTCCTGAGTACAGCCAGATCGTGAGCCCTCTCTACCTGGTCACCCAGAAGAAGAACGAATTCCACTGGGGCCCTGAGCAGCAGCAAGCCTTTGCCCAGATCAAGCAGGAGATCGCTCATGCTGTAGCCCTCGGCCCAGTCAGGACGGGACCAGAGGTGAAGAATGTGCTCTACTCTGCAGCTGGGAACAAGGGCTTGTCCTGGAGCCTTTGGCAGAAGGTACCTGGTGAGACCCGAGGCCGACCTCTGGGATTCTGGAGCCGAAGTTACAGAGGGTCTGAAGCCAACTACACCCCAACAGAGAAGGAGATCTTGGCTGCTTATGAAGGAGTTCAAGCTGCCTCAGAGGTGATTGGCACAGAAGCACAGCTCCTCCTGGCACCCCGACTACCAGTGCTGGGGTGGATGTTTAAAGGGAAGGTCCCCTCTACCCACCATGACAACAATGCCACATGGAGCAAGTGGATCGCCCTCATCACACAGCGCGCCCGTATCGGAAACCCAAATCGCCCTGGGATTTTGGAAATAATTACAAACTGGCCAGAAGGTGAAAATTTTGGTCTTGCCGATGAAGAGGAGCAAGAACAAGTGACCCGGGCTGATGAAGCCCCACCATACAACCAACTGCCAGCAGATGAAACTCGCTACGCTCTTTTCACTGACGGTTCCTGTCGCATCGTGGGGATGAACCGGAAGTGGAAAGCAGCCGTATGGAGCCCCACACGACAGGTTGCACAAGCTACTGAAGGAGAAGGTGGATCAAGTCAACTTGCTGAACTCAAAGCCGTTCAGCTGGCCCTGGACATTGCTGAAAGAGAGAAGTGGCCAAAGCTTTACCTTTAC
This sequence comes from Cinclus cinclus, assembly GCF_963662255.1. Lineage (NCBI taxonomy): Eukaryota > Metazoa > Chordata > Aves > Passeriformes > Cinclidae > Cinclus > Cinclus cinclus. The sequence continues at coordinate 50,421,068 of NC_085084.1, forward strand.
ACTGATTCATGGATGGTAGCCAATGCTCTGTGGGGTTGGCTGGAAAGGTGGAAAAAAGCTAACTGGCAACGTAGGGGAAAACCAATCTGGGCTGCTGATGAGTGGAAAGACATTGCCAGTCGGGTAGAGAAGCTACCCGTAAAGGTCTGTCATGTAGATGCCCATGTCCCCAAGAGTCGGGCTAATGAGGAGCACCAACACAATGAGCAAGTAGATCAGGCTGCAAGGATAGAGGTGTCACAGATAGACTTAGACTGGCAACACAAGGGAGAGTTGTTCCTGGCTCGATGGGCCCACGATGCCTCAGGTCACCAAGGCAGAGATGCTACCTATAAGTGGGCACGAGACCGAGGGGTGGATCTCACCATGGACAGTATTTCCCAGGTTATCCATGACTGTGAGACGTGTGCTGCCATCAAGCAAGCCAAGCGAGTGAAGCCCCTCTGGTATGGGGGGCGGTGGTCCAAATATAAGTATGGGGAGGCCTGGCAGATTGACTACATCACACTGCCTCAGACACGCCAAGGCAAGCGCTACGTGCTGACCATGGTGGAAGCCACCACTGGATGGTTGGAGACCTACCCTGTGCCTCATGCCACTGCCTGCAACACCATCCTGGGCCTGGAAAAGCAAGTCCTTTGGAGACATGGTACCCCTGAGAGAATTGAGTCAGACAATGGGACTCATTTCAAGAACAGCCTCATAAGCACCTGGGCCAGAGAACACGGCATCGAGTGAGTGTACCACATTCCTTATCACGCACCAGCGGCTGGGAAAGTGGAACGGTGCAATGGGCTGCTTAAAACCACCTTGAAGGCACTGGGTGGGGGGACTTTCAAAAACTGGGAGATTAATCTACCAAAGGCCACATGGTTAGTGAACACCTGTGGTTCCACTAATCGAGCAGGCCCTGCCCAGTCTGAGCCCTTGAGAACACCAGATGGGGACAAGGTTCCAGTGGTGCATATGAGAGGTATGCTAGGAAAAACTGTTTGGGTGAACCCTGCCTCCAGCAAAGACAATCCAATTCAGGGGGTGGTTTTTGCTCAAGGGCCAGGGTGTACCTGGTGGATCATGCAAAGGGATGGAAAGACCAGATGCATACCCCAAGGAGACCTTGTTTTAGGGTGAACTACCTATGATATTGTGCCTGTATATGTAACTGTATGGATGTCTATAATTTGAAGATTTTAATTTGATGTAGCATGATGGTAGGGGAAAATTCGGGGTGGATAATGTTGGGGGTTGGTTCTTTCCCTTTTCCCTCTGTGGAATTTTCCTCATTGTCATGCTAAGATACCTGTTGACTGGGCCCTGGTGGCAAGGGGGGGAGGGGAGAGAAGAGGGAAACCCCTCGAGATTCAAACATCCAGAAGAGCAGACAGAAGGCTCTGGCTCGGCCCATTTCACCCATGGAGTTCGGACGAGAAGGACGATCGCTTCCTCTGTCCCATCCCTGCCATCCCAGCACTGGGAGCCATCCTCACTGCTGTCAGACCCTGCACTGCTGCCTTCTCGCTGTAACCTGCCACCATCCAGCACTCTGCTGAGCACCAGGACTGACACTGTGAGCGGAGGGCTCTCTCCATCTCTCTCTCCCCCTGGGACAGCGCTGCCATCACCCCCAGCCCTCCTGCGGCTCTGCGGGACCCGCCCGCCCCCAGCACTGGGAACTGCAGCTCAGGGAAAAGGTGCCTGCAGCCAAAAAACACTGGGACTGAGTTACTGTTCTATTTGTGGCTAATTTCATAGCTGTTGTTGTTCTTGTTTGTCTTGTTAGATATACTAGTAAAGAACTGTTATTCCTACCCCATATCTTTGCCTGAGAGCTCCCTTAATTTCAAAATCATAATAATCTGTAGAAAGGAAGGATCCCATTTTTCAGTCCAAAGGGAAGCTTCTGCTTTCCTTAGCAAACACCTGTCTTTCAAACCAGGACAGAAAGGAATGGCAGAAATGAAGTGGCATAACCAGACTGATACACTGGATGGCTACAAGCTCTTTAGAAGGAACAGGTAAGGAAGGAGAGGTGGTGGGGTGGCTCTGTACATAAGGAAGTGTTTTGACTTTACAGAGCTCAAGGATAGTTCAGTGCCTATGGGTGACAATCAGGAGGAAGGCTGAAAAGGCAAATATCCTGGTGAGAGTCTGTTATAGACCACCCAACCAGGATGAGGAGGTAGATGAACTATTCTACAATCAGATGGCTGATGTTTCATGATAGTAATGAAATCCTTGGAAATTTTAACCTGTCAGATGTCTTCTGGAAGACAGCAGAGAGGAGGCAGTCTAGGAGATTCCTGGAGTGTCTGAAGATAACTTCCCAACACAGCTGGGAAGTGAGCCCCCTGAGGGTGCTGCCCTGCTGGATCTGCTGCTTACAAACAGAGAAGGGCTGGTGGGAGATGCTGTGGTTGGAGCAATCTTGAGCACAGCGACCCTGACACGTGAATTTTCAATACTCTGGGGTGTCAACAAAATCTGGGACTTCCGGAGGGTGGACTTTGTCCTGTTCAGGACACTGGGTCAGACAGTTCCTCGGCAATAAGCCCTTAAAACCAAAGGAGTCCAAGAAGTCTAGATGTACTTTAAGAATGGAATAAGGCAATCTTATAGGCACAGGACCAGACTGTCTCTATGCACTGGCTTGGCTGAATAGGGAGGAATTCAGGGGGAAAAAAATCAGAGTTTATGACCTTTGGAAGAAGGAACAGGCAACAGCAAGAAGCGTATAAGGATACTGTTAAGCCACATAGAGAGACAATCAACAAGGTTAAAATTCAGCTAGAACTCAATCTGGCCACTGCTGTGAAGGAAAATAAGGAGCTTTTATAAATACATTAACACCAAAGAGCAGGCAAAGGAATAATGTCCACCCTTCATTGGATGAAGATGGGTAAGCTGCCACTAAGGATGGCTCGAGGAAAAGGCTGAGGTACTTCATGCCTTCTTTACTTCAGTGTTTATGAGTGATAATTATTATTCTCTGGGCAACTGGCCATCTGAGCTGGTAGACAGGGTCAGAAAGCAGAAGAGACCTGCTGCCATCCATGAGGAAGTAATTAGTGGCTGCTGTGCCACTCAGAAGCTCATAAGTCTATGGGGCCCGACAGGATTCAACCTAAGGTGATGACAGAGCTGGCAGAAGAGCTCACCAAGTCACTCTTCATCATTTATCATTAGTCCTGGTTAATTGGAGACGTTCCAGACGAGTGGAGGTTGGCTAGTGTGATGCCTATCTCCAAAAGAAAGATCCAGAGAACTACAAGCCTGTCAGCCTGGCCTTGGTACTGAGGAAGGTTATCATCTTGAGTGCGATAACATAGCACAAACTGGACAATTAAGGGATCAGGTCCAGCCAGAATCGTTTCAGAATGGGATTAGGAAAGGCAGGCCCTGCTTGATCTCCTTTTCTGACCAGATGACTCATTAAGCAAGAAAGGCTATGGATATGGCTACCTGTACATTAAGACATGAAAGTCTTCAATACTTTCTCTCACAGAATTATCCTGGAGAAGATGGCAGGCCAGGGCTTGGACAGGCACTTTTTTGCTGGGTTAAAAACTAGCTGGATGGCTGGACCTAGGAGAGTGGTGGTGAATGGAATTACATCCACCTGACAGGCAGTCACCAGTGATGCTCTCCAGAGCTCAGTATTGGGACCGGTTCTGTATAGCAACTTTATCAAGGATACGGGTAGGGAGATCAAGTGCCCCTCAGTCAGCTCACAGATGACACCAAGTTGGGCAGGAATGTTGATATGTTGGAGGGTTGGAAGGTTCTGCAGAGGGGTCTGGTGAGACTGGATAATGGGCTGAGGCCAATGGCATGAAGTTCAATAAGGTGAAGTGCCAAACCCTGCACTTGGATCACAACAACCCCAGGCACTGCTACAGGCTGAGGACAGAGTCTGGAAAGCTGCTTGTGGGAAAAGGAACTGAGAGCACTAGTCAATAGTGGCTGAACATGAGCCAGTGGTGGCCAATGTCTTCATGGTCTGTATCAGCAGTAGTGTGGCCAGCAGAACCAGTAGAGTGATTGTTCCCCTGCACTCACCCAGTACTCAAAGTAAGGCCATAGTTTGAATCCTGTTTCGAGTTCTGGACCTCTCAAAAAACAAAGTCATTGAAGTCCTGAAACATATCCAGAAAAGGGCAATGGAACCACTGAATGGTCTGGAACATAAGTTATATGAGGAGTGTCTGAAAGAGCTGGAGATGCTCAAGCTAGAGAAAAGGAAGTTCAGAGGGACCCCTACTGCTCCCCACAACTACTTGAAATGAGGTTGTAGCAAGATGGAGGGCTGGTATCTTTTCACAGACAGCTAGTGAGTGACAGGGTAAGATGATACAGCCTCAAGCGAGACTGGGGAGGTTCAGGCTGGACATCAGGAAAGTGGTGGAGTCTCCATCCCAAGAAGTGATGAAGACCTGCTCGTGGTACTTAGTGCTACAGTTTAGTTGACATGGTAGTGTTTGGTCAAAGGCGGCATCTCAAGATCTTGGAGATGATTTGTAACCTTAATTATTCTGTGATTCTACAAAATTGGTATACACAAATGAGTCTGGCATTCATTTTTAAGTGCAATTCCAACAGAAGCCATACATTGACAATCATACCTAAAAAATCCAGATGATGTAATTTTAGAAGATATTACCTGCAGAGTGCTGAGAAGTACTATGCATTTCACTAGAATGACTAGCTGATGCTTTTGATTCTGGCAAAGCTGTTGATGCACCAGAGCCTTCACCTGCATTTTCATTTAGTGTCCTCAGTATTGTGGTAATATCTTCCTGACTGAGAATTAGCTTTAAAAAAGATTGGAATGGAAATCAGAACAACTCTGTTCACAGAACTTTTGGGAAGTAAAATCTAACCTTACAAATAAACAAATAAATCAAATTAATCTCATCTGAGTCTCTGTTTAGGATGCTGAAAATTTTTCTCAAATTCACACAATTCCTTACCATAATTTCTAGAAATCAGAAGTCAGTCACACATTATTTTGTTTTCATCCACAAACTTTTGCTACTAAGTTACAATTTAGAAAGTGGAATGTCAGAATACATACACATACAGTTTGACTTACAGTTGACCAAAATTTTTATCTGCATTTAGTCACAAGGCACTTCACAGTAATAGTTACTTTACAGTAATACTTATGAGTTCTATTTCAAAATCTGGCAAATCAGTTTTCCTCACACACTTCACAACCTTTATATTTTTACTGTTAAATTTAAATTATGTTATGTTTAAATTTTAATTTACATTAAATTTCTCTTGTTATGTTAAATTTAAATTACCCTAGGATGAACCCCATCTGGGGCTCCATGGATCTTTCAGTGTCTATGTGGCACAGCAGGTCACCAATAACTATTCAGGCTTGTCATAGGTACAAATTCAGCACTGCTGTTGAACAAACCAATAAGCCCCAACTTTTCCAATTTTTCATTGAAAGATATTGACAGGTAAAAAGCTAGAATAGAATAAGCATTTTTAACTAGCAACAGTAATTCACAGTACAAAGTCTGCCGGGAGTATCACAGATGAAATGCAGAGCTTAAATTAGAACAGAAATCTATTCATTACCTCTTCCCCTATGAAACAAAATCTGTTCTACCTCTATGTCTTGAAATCAAACAATACCTAAACTACTGAGCTTGGACTTTTATAGAGAAAAATGAACCTGTTTTCCACAAATATTTTAACAGTTGCTTTCAGAAAAAACTGCTTACGTTCATAGGCTTGAGTCTGCCAGATACTTCAATATCAGGAACTTCATTATACCATGCAGCAGCTAAATTTCGTTCAACAGCTACTTCCAGACTGACTGGCTGCAGCAACTGTACTTCAGTTTGCAAAGAATCTTGCTCATAGTAAGATCTGTGAAAAGAAGCAAAATACTCTCAGCTTTCACATATTGCACATTCTTTAAAAAAATAAAATCTGTCTTCCTCATCTTTTAAAATAATGCTATAAAACTGCCTTTATACTACTCCAAGTAGCTCTAGTTGAAGCCTTACTTCACCAAGTAGAACTCCTTTTGTAGGGAGGAGATATCAGGCACATACCAGGCACGCAACACACAAACGTGTTGCAAGTCAGGACCTCTTACCTACCCTCCAGTGGAGAGCAATTCCTTCTTTCATCAGTACAACTGTGTTTGAAAAGCTCCTTCCATTCCCTCTCCGCCCATGAACCTCTGCACCAAGAGCCATTTTCAAACAGCTCTTTTCAGCTAACTAAGTCAGTACCTTTGCTGCTACTCATAGCTTGAAAATCCCATCAAAACAGTCTAATACAATTGGATATGGCCTGTCCCAAAATAATGAACAATGCATAAATCTGTAGTACTACACAATTTGCGCTGAACAAATATTTGCTTCTGTTTAAAGATGTGTAGATTGTTCTTTATTCTAAAACATACATTTTCATTGCTTTAAAAAATACTAGTTTGCTGTTAGATTCCAAGATAATAGTCTGTCAATCACCAATCATTACCGAATTTTTTAACTAGTCTTTGAAGCTCTCTAATTGAAGAATTCCGAAAGGAATAAATGAATTTTAAAAATATTGATACTACATTACCTGTATAACTTCAGTTCACTCAATTTCACCGTCATAGAGTCAATAACAGGTGGGACACTACATCGTGTTTTTGTTTTAGCAATAAAGAATTGGTTCTTCACCGTGATTAGACCAAGATCAGCCACCAGGACATTTGCAGACATTGCTGACTGTGGAATTATCACAACAGGTGCTTTGATATTTATATCTAGCGCCAAACGGGAACTACGCTCTGCTAACCCTTTTACACCTGTAGCTGCTTTCTCGGCTGTTCGAACAGTTGCCTCAGTAAGAGCTTCCTTGGCAGCTTGAAAGTTATTTATAAAAGCCTAGGAAAGGAATACAGATCTCAGGAATTAATTAAGAATTACAGTTGTTCAAAAACACTAAGAATCATAGTTACTTAAACAGCAAACCATCCTAAGATGTTATTTTTGCTATACATTTTGTCCAAATCCTTTAATAGGATAATCTTCCCCCAAATACAATAAATTGTGCATATATAAAAATAAATTTCTATACTAAATATTTGGAAAATGAGAAGGTAAGAGAATGATCTAGTAATATGTCTTGTAGGAATTACATTTTTTTTAATCATATGAGCAGCAAAAGATTGATTTACCTAGCAGAATTTATGGAAAGGGCTCAATTTTCATGGCTTGTTACTTATATTTCAGTGTTATTAATAATGAATGGTATGCATGTTCAACAGCTATCACAAATCATCTAAGGAAAACATTACCACTAACAGTGGTAAACTGTTTTGCTTACTCATCTACTCCACAGTAACAAACCGGAAAAATAAACAGCCCAAACATTAATCCCAGTAAAGTTTTTACCACAGTATATAAGAGCTCTTACACAAATAGACACAACCCCTTATGGAACACTTTTACCCCTTTCTTGTTCTGACAACTTCACCTGGATACTAAGAAACAGTATCTGGAAAATTTAACTTACCAAAATAGATGAAACAAACTTGTTGACAAAAACTACTTGAATACACCCAACAGTTAGATAAATACGATTGTCAACAACATCCATATTTGTATATGCAATGCCATCTGTAGCATTCACATATGATATCATTCTGAAATTGAAGACTTCTTTTCCTGTGATATAAAGAGCCTTAAGAAGAAAAAAAAAATAGTACCTCTATTGTAAAAACTTACTTACTGGAGAAACTTAACTTCAAAACACAATGTAGTACCTCGCAGCATTAAGACATTTTTAGTTCAAGTGTCTCAACAATATATTTTTTAAAAATTCAAATTTTAAAAATGCATTGAAATCGCTGAAAATATTCAGTTGACATCTTAGCTTGAATAATTCTCTTCACTAAAGTCAGCATAGTAAGAAGCACAATGAGCAGCTGACACCACAGTTGCGCAACTCAATGTCAGTCTAATAATTACTGGTTATGGGAGCAAAATTAATCTGTCATATAGAGAATGCTACTACCAACAAATACATCAAACATGACTGAAAAAGCCACAGTAGAGAGTAGAGTCTAAAAAGTTCAATTTAGCATCCATTAAAAAAAAAAGATACATGTATATGCCTACCTTTTTATACAATGCTGTCTCATCAGAATCCACAATAATGATGTTCTTCAATTTTGCAGTCATATCAGTTGCTGCTTTCTTCATTATTACTTGGCTATCCAGACCTCAAAAACAAGACATACAAAATCTATACACTATTACAGTTACAAAGTCTTGTACCTTTGTGATTAAAGTTTTCTTCATACCTTCAATGTGAATTTCAGCAATTCTATGGTTTTTCTCTCGGATAAAAATACTCAAACATGATAAGTCCGCACAGACAATGAGATCAATAACATCTTCATACTTTGATTTTTTTGATGCTATGGGAAATAAAAAATAACAGAAGTTAACGTTCATCAAGGTGGACATGTACTGTTTTGGTATCCCTCTGAACTGCATAGCACACAAGAAGTTAATGCTCTTCAAGTATAATGTAATCACCATAAGGCCATCAAGTGCCTTAATTCATACCAGGAAAAAAAAAATCATAAAAACCTGACAACAGTTTATGGGTTTTCTATTTACATTTACTTAGTGCCTCTTATCCATAGCAAAGGTATGGCCTTGATATATGCCAGAAAACTGTAATGGTGAAGGATGCAACCCCACAAATACATTTAATTCTAAGCAAAATTTCCCGTATCAAACATCACTGACAAGTTTGGAAAGATAGAAAATATGTCTGTTTTATTCCTCACTTAACTGAAGAGAGAGGAATGAAAAAAGGAAAAAAATAATCAAGAAACTTACTTAATTTTTTAAGAACATCCTTCTTCTCCTCTGTTTTTTCATGGACTGGTTCTTCCGCAACTTTAGTTCCTTGTTTAGGTAGAAGATTATTCAAATAGTTCATAGCATTCAGCAGAGCTTCAGTATGCAAATGAACATCTAGAGAAGAAAAGTTCACCTAGAAGAAAAATTTTTGTTTATCCATAAGCCTCTCCTCCCAAACTGAGAAAATTATGTTAAAAAAAAGAAATCATACCTTTATTTTCTGTAGAACATTCTGATAGACAGTTTTCAGTTCTGGTCCTTTAATATCAGTCTATTTCACCAAAAAGGCACATAAAACAGACAAATCAGAAGTTTGCAAATTCCATTTACGAACACTCATTTTCAAAACCACTACAACTTAGTATGTAAAAGTTATTATGTTGAAGGAGTAGACAGATTTTGCACATGACACTCAAGATGTTAAAAACATCAGTAAGTAACAACATCTGCTCCTTATTAATGTGATGTTTATGACAAGCTTACAATTCAAAAGCAAAGTCTACTCTTTCCTAACCTTTATGTACTCCAGAGTGAGAAGATCATCTTCTACATTATCCAGTGTAGTAATTATGTAAACTGGTTTGTCATTATCATCTAAAAAAAACCAAAAAAACAGAAATTTAATTTTTTTAAAAGAAAAACTCATTTCTTAATCTATAAACTGCCAACTAGGCTACTAGCTGTCATTACTGTTTAATCACAAAACCTCTTTTGCAGATGTAAAATAGTTAATCATCTCTCTACAATAATCAGCACCAGAACATATTCACTAATAAGAGGATGAGCTCCTGATTTACTTGCCCTTAGCCCTAGATTCAACTCAGGAATAAAATATTCCTTATTTGACAAAAGTCCTACACAGTTTTTGAAGACAAATTCATGGTGTCATTTGTGAATAATTCCTTGATCAGATTATAAATACTTACCAAAATATTCTGGGCACAGAAGACCAACTTCACGAAGGAAAGCATTCCCAGTCATGTCAAAAGTCCTCATTTTAAGTTCAGTGCCTAAGCCCAAAATATCAAGCTGGAGCACAGGCACCTCAGTATCACCAGTAAGACGGCACAATTTAATTAAGACCTAAAAAAACCAACCAAAACATACCCAAAACCAGAAAGGGATTACAAGAAGTATAAAAAACTCTTAGTTTTTATACAGAATATAATATATCCACATACATTTTATTGGTTAATGCCTATTTGTGTATAGATAATTGAAATTTATACAGTAAACGCCTTGGAAAAAATAAACAATTCAACAAGAAGTACTGGCTGCTGTTGTCATAACAAAAACTTCAAACATGCATGTATGTAGTACCAAAGTAACAGTTACGCAAACTATTTTTTTTTTTAATTCTTTACAGCACTCAGCAATGTTCAATACAGTCAAAACTAGATTTTCAGTCAAAGTTTTTACTACTTTCACTGGAATTTCTCTGAATTTTTCTGCTAAGAGTTAGATTCCCAAACTGAATGTCTGGCTAGAGGATTTACTACAATTTCACCAAGGCATGACAATACTGTTGTTAAATAAATATGCAGCTGAGCTGCCGTATCCAACTTTGACAACTAAACAAATACATGTAGTCTTCCTTTCCATGTAATGCTGTTTACAAATGAGGAAAATCACAACAAAATCCAGTAAGTAATCTTAAACTATGAGGACAATAGAGGTGATTTCTAATAGATTCCAAATTTAATTTTTTCTTAAAGATTGTAGGTTAATTGTCATTTGAAAATAACATAAAACACAGCATTCTCATTTTAGACCAGTAGTTCCAAATAAGGCCTTGTCATCACACAAATAACACATTTCAGCTTTCTTTGTAGTAAAGGTGTAGTATATAGTACACTACAAGCTAGCTGTGGTGTGTTGAAGATATTCTGTAAATCCTATCATAAAACAAAATTTGTAAAGTTAACTGAATTTGTACAGTTTATTTTTAAAATAAACGTAAAGTAAAAATACACTGAATTTCAGAAATAGCAGTGTCTTAGCCATGACGGCATAACGACAAAATGAATGATAGTGTTGAGAAGTCACCTCTTTTACTAGAACTGATACCAGTGTTCTGACATTTGGATAAAATACTCTTTTTTTCCCCCCACAAGCTTGAAACAGCAAGAACACAGAACACTCTTACGTTCAAGATCTTACAGATTTACATGTGTGACAACAGCATCTGGGAAGAATTAGAACTGAAAAATAGGGTGCTTGTTAGAACATAAAACATTAATGAAGTTTTCCCATTGACCACAGCAGTATCTGGAAAAAATAGATGCCACAAGCAGATATTTAGCTAAAACAAATATGCAATGTAATTTCTGAGACATCAGTAAAGAAAACTCAGTGACCAAGTGAGTTGGGAAATCAAGTGGATAAATCAAAGCATTTCAGTGATGACAAGGATACAGAAGTACAACTATGACTTGGAAAAAATATTGAACAGTTCCAGAGAAAAATGGGGAATGAACATCTCTGCAGATATGAATTTATAAACACAATAAACATGGAAAAATTAAAAGTTCTGCTGTGCTTCAGGGAAATTCTGAAAAATAATTTTACCTTAGCTACTTCAAACTTCAGCTGGAAATCTGTCATATTTTTCAAAGATTCTTGTTTGTGTAGGGTTTTTCGCCTTGTACTGACAGCCTGCTTGAGGGAATCAGCTGGGACTTCAAAAAATGGCACATCTTCCACAGGACTGCTTAGTGCATCATAAAATTCCTCTTCTGATTCTACAGATTAAATCACAACATTAGATGTACAGCCAATTTACACAGCCAATATTTTACAGTATTATGACCTATAGTTTTTACATCTACAACTATAAAAGCTTAAACATACAAGTATCTAGCTGACAACTAAAAACCAATAAAATCTGTTTCCATAACCATCTCAACTCCTGCCTCCACAACTTTACACCCCACCCAAAGCTGCTTCCATCATGTCATCATAAAGTTCAGATCTCATTAGCTAATTCCTTCGTTAGCATTCTCTTACTTTCGGCTTTGCAAAAGACAGCACAAATGATGCTTTGTCTTGCCTTTGGTGTGACCTAACAGCTTAACTTGTCTGCTGATCAGCCTGCTGTTGACAGTACATGACATTGACACTGGTCTCAATATCAGGCACACTACTTGGGATTTCTCCCTGCTGTAGATCTCCCATTTCAGAAAGACTACTAAGAACTATCAAGCTTTTAATCTACTTTACATTAGTGCACAAATATAACCAAGATAAATAGATTGTGATGTCTTGTGAAGGTCTTCTCCTTCACCTAAAAACCATGAACACTGAAGTACAACGTAACTGTAGAAGAAATGTCCTTCTTAAAAAACTCAACAAATTACGCTAAGTATTTTGTAAAGCTGAAAAGCAGCCCTGAGTTTTGGAGGGTGAAGATAGAAAATTAAAATAAACCACTTAAAAGGATTGCATAGCTATATGTATAACATAGATTAAAAATCAGATTTGACTCAAATCTAAATCCAGCTATTACTTTCTCAAATTACTTGTTGCCAGAATGCTTTCTTACTTCAACCTCATTTTTAAGAGCTGAAAGACATTTCCAGTCTATTTTTGGACACTAAGAGGAACTCTTATAAAAACAGATGAAGATGCACAAACACGTATTTTTACACAAACTGCATACATGCTGAATTTAAAGCTATAAAGTAGACATAATAACTTTGCTGATAATTTTGCTAGTGTTTCCTAACCACAAAAATCATTAACTTGAGAAAGGAGTAGTAGTCTGGTTTTCTGTTTCTCCAGTTGAGTGTTTTGGCATCACAAGCATGACTGATGCTGAAATAACACTGATATATTTGATTATTTTTCTGATGCAACTACTAGATGAAATGTTAGGATCTAGCTAAGCTGTTTTGAACAGCTAAGCAATATTGAACACAATTGGTTCTCCCACAGCCAATCTTCTGCTTTATCCAATAGAAGTCAAAATGTTTCTTTATAAAAATACAGCAGTTTCTAGGAGTCATCATTTCACTACTCATAATTTAAATAAATCCACCTAAATAGACGATAAATCCTTCATCATAAGAAAATAATTAAAACCATCATCAGAGGACTATGTACACACTAAAGCTAAAAATTTCATACTACTTCAGATGTCTTGACAAAAATAAACTCACCATACCAAATAAAATTTTCCTGCTATGCCCTCAGGAAGGGAATGACAAAAAACAGCATGCAGAATTTTACTGCTATGAGAAAATACTCAAGTAGTTTGTGCAGTATCAATTATAAGCTAAACAGAATATAACACTACTCAGCCCTCAAGAACTTGAAACAAAGCTCAATATCCTTGCTTACAGCAATATTACTAAACTAATTCAAAGAACTCAACAACTTCTTGACTTGACCCATTTCTTAAACAAGACTTTAAAACAGATTATATTACCTGACTCAGCAAATGAATGAAGATCCAAAAGAGGATACACATCTTGAGATACATTTGGTGCTGAAAGCATAGGGGACAGTACAGCCTGAAACAGGAGATAACATATTTTTTTTTCTTGTATTTATTGGTCATGCTATTGCATGCATATATGCTGCTTCCAAGTTTTACAACTTAGGGAAACTTAGCTTAAGTGCAAATCAGTAAAGTTAAACACTTACATTACTAAAATTATAAGCCTGGGCAGAAGCTAGGCCTAAAATGGTAAAAGCAGCAGCTATTGCACTTGCATCCAACTAGAGAGAACACACTAGGAAATGCAGTGAAGAGGTTCAAACATTTATCTTCATAGATCAAAAGATGGTCAAAAATAGTACATTATAGGAAAAACCTAGACAAAATCCTAGTCCCTCAAAGGACTACAATACAGCAACCTCAGATAACAAGAAAGATCAACACCTCTACAAAAATAACAAGTACTGGGCGGGGGGGGGGGGGGGGGGGGGGGGGGGGGGGGGGGGGGGTGGGGAAGAAAAAAAGAGATACATAAAACATCAGAGCATAGAGGACTGCTTTGTATTTCATAGAATCACAAAAGCATTTAGGTTAGAAAAGACCCTTCAGATTACCAAGTAAACCTACCACAGCCAGAGACATGATTTAGTGGTGAACTTAAATACCACATCTACAAGTCTTAAATAGCTGCAGCAGGGATGGTGACTCATCCACTGGGCACCCTCCTCCAATGCTTGACAATCACTTTGGTGAAAAGAATTTCCTAATACCCGATCTAAATCTCCTCTGGAGCAATCTGAGGACATTTACTCTTGTCCTGGCACTTTTACTTGGGAGAAAAGACCAACACCTCAGTCTTTCTTCCAGTGAGGAGCCCAAAACTGAGCACGGGATTCAAGGCGCAGCCCCACCAGTGCCAAAGAAGGGGTGGGGGGTGGGGGGAGAAATCACTGCCTTGGTCCTACTGGTCACAGTATTGGTGATACAGGCCAGGATGCCCTTGGCTGCCTTGGCCACCTAGGCACACACTGGCTCATGTTCAGCCCTGTTAACCAGCACCTCCAGTTCTTTTTCTGCTGGACAGCTTTCCAGCCACTCTGTCCCCAGCCTGTAGCACCACTTGGGGTTGTTGTGACCCCAGTGTGGGACCTGGCACTTCACCTTATTGAATAGCACTGCTTCAGACATTACAGAAAGAAAACAAACAAACAAACAAACAAAAACCCCACAAACAACAACAACAACAACAACAACAAAAACCTAGTAAAGCACTGAGACTGAGAGGAGGCCTTACAGTAGTTTTCATCTTTCTCACAAGAGGAAGCAGGGGGACAGACACTGATCTCTCTGGTAACCAGTGACAAGATTCGAGGGAACAGCATGAAGGGGCGTCAGGGAGATTTACACTAGGAAAACGTCATTTCCCAAGAACATGTTTAAGCACTAGAACAGGCTCCCAAGGGAAGTGGCCACAGCACCAGCCCAAGAGAGTCAAATGCTTACACAATGCTCTCAGGTATATGGTATGACTCCTAGGGATGGTCCTGTGCAGGGCCAAGAGTTGGACTTTGATGATCCTTGTAGGTACTTTCCAGGTCAGGGTAATCTAGGATTCTGAGTCTTCAATTGTGAAATGCAGTCATGCACAACCCAGAGTAATAACTGAAAATATGTGAAATGCCACTAGAGTGCACTCTAGAACACAAATCCTTCACTCCACATGGTTTCATATATGACAGAACTAAATTCTCTTAGTAAAGGTATCCAAATTATTTATTTATCATCAAAAAGCAATCTCAGCAATCCAAGTTTGTCAAGAACTCTCACCTGCAAGTTCCACATGCAGATGTTATATACATGTGCCTTGCACAGAGTATCAAATAACAGAACTGTGCACTGTGTACCCTTTATTCTTGAGTGCCTTTGGATCTAGGACACCTTCTCCCCTCCCTTGTTACCACACCTTTCAAAGCTCAGTGTCAAACAATTATTCACAAAAAAAAATCACAGTACAAAATCTATACATTATGGCAACAAGAAACACTCATCTTCAACATGGTTTCCAAGGCTACATTTTTCATCTCACTCTCAACATTCCCACATCTCTCTTGGTCTCCCGCCTATGTAATCTGACTGAATATATTCATGTCTACAAGTAATAAATAGACAAAGTATTTAAGATTCTTGTAACTGTCAAAGTGTCTCATCTGTAACACTTCCACATTCTAAGAAATCGAGAAAAATACTGTGAAATTTGACTTCATTGTACCAAATCATGAAAAACAGCCTTACACACTTGAGAGTCCTCTTAGACTAAAATGCTGAGCACAAAAATGTAGAAGGATCTTTTCCAAAATGTATTCTGTTTTTACAGATCAAGAACACATCCACCACTAACTCAGAGCGTAAAGAAAAGGGCAGTCTGAAAAAGGATTCTGCATACTTTTCAGTTCAGAAATGATGTGATGCTAACAAAGTTCAGAAGAATTACAGCAGAAAGGATAAAAGTATGGGAGTATACCTGCTACAACCAAAGCACAAAATCTACTCACATTAAATGAATTTAACACCAGCTATTAAAGTCTGTTAAGTTCTGAAGTAAATGGAAGCTTGAACAGACAGGATTAAGCATAAGTTTTTATAGAGATTCACATATAATGCAATTATATTTATATTCAGTCCACAGTTTTTCCTCACCTCATCTGGTGTATATCATAACTAAAGTACAGGTAATACCAATTACTTCAAGGCCACTTAAAATACTCCAGATTTAACAGTTGAATTCAGTAACTAAATTCAAATATAGTCAGTGTTATACAGCACAGGACAATCATCTTACACATGCAAATTCTACTTATGTAAAAGTAAAATCCCAATACCCACCCTCAAAAAACAAAACAACAGAGACTAAGGCAGCTTTCGTTTTTTGCTGGGTATACTATTAGTATATGAAAAGTAAAAGAATGATTAGCTAAAATTTTAATGGTATCACTAAAGAGATGGCAGGAACCACACAAAGAAAAACAGTCTTTACTCTCTGTAGATACTTTCAATAGGTATGCATGTCTAATTGTTGCATTTACTGTTAGTAAATATTATGCTAATATTACCCACAGAAAATACCAAACTGCAGCAACAGCTTTCCAGAACAGTGCAGATAATTTGCACAAGGATGGAAAGATAGTTATCAAATAATCTTTAAAAACCCCAAATACAAAGATGACCACTAGTCCTGTAAAACTAAGTGCATGAGTTACTAAATAACAGATTGTTGTAAGTACTTACAAATGACAGAAAAATGGAGAGCCAAATTTTGTCTTTGACTTTAAAGATTTTACATATATTCTAATGAAAGGACTGCCTTACACATATATAAAACATAGCCAGATCACACGGACTAGTCATGTCCAAAATCAGCAACTGTGAGTTAATTTCCTAATTTAGTTAAGAACTGCTCAAAAGGTGAAATGTATTTTTCAACATACTGAATAATAAGAACGGGACAAACTTCTGTTCTGAAGAAGGTATAAACCAGTGACCCAAACCATATTCACCGAGCAAAAGGAGTGGTGAAAGACCAAGAACTCCTCTCCAAACTCCTAATCCTTGTAATCACAAGGAAGAACTTCCACCCCTGAGCTACACTGTGTAATGGACTTGGAATGGTAAAAGTACTGAAGTCAGCTGAAAAAAAACCTGCTACTCTTGCCAGGCAGACATTATTTATAAAAAAGAGAGTGAGTACTTTTTGTTCAGCTTTTGAAGCTCTCATCTAACATCACATAATACTTGAACTTCAAAAATTCCAGCATTTCAATGTTTTCTTCACTACACAAAACAGCTGAACCCAAATTCTGCAGCACTATGATACATGTGTGAATTTGAAGATACAAATAAAATAATCTTCAACAAAATTGAGTATGTTTGTTAGTCAAGATTATTGTGAACTACAAATTAATTCTCATAGTAGCAAAACTCTGAGGAGTTCTATTTTAAATCCAAACACTGGACAACTATTTCATTATTATTGGCTAAAGTTCACAATAAACTAATTAAAGAGCAAGAAAATTTTCTACAGCTTTAGAGAAAGTGCTAACTTTCTCAAGAGGCACTCAGTCAATGCTTGTCCATCACTTTCTCAAGCACCTTTCAAAACTGGAATGCTAATATCAAGAAGGCATTTTTCTGATAATTTTTAATGAAATCTCTTTTAAAAACTTTACCTCAGTCACTTTGGGAGGAGAGCTGGTAGCAGGGGCACTTTCTGGCTTAGGAATGCTATCAATTAGCTCCAAGATACTTGTCACCTTCTGGTCCGATATTTGGATGGAAAGCAAAGGCAACTGTCCTGACAGTTTGAACCTGTTTTTTAAAGAACCAAAGTTAAAAGTTCCACAGTTAATAAATCTTAAAATAATTTCAATCAAACTTTACATTATTTTTCTTCTGAAAAACATACAAGTCTTCCTGGTCAGAAAATTCTTCATCTAACCATTGCATGTAGTGTGTATATATATACATATATATATATATATATATATATATATATGTGTGTGTGTGTGTGTGTGTGTGTGTGTGTATAGAAAACACCCACTTAGCAGCTCAATTTAGATTTCCATTTGCTACAGAGTCTTGTGGATCAGAACTACAAATGGTACTAATAACCACTTCTGGTAAGGTTACATAAGGCATATTTTCCTTACAATCAGAAATTGCTTCCTCATGTTCATGCATTTAATAACTTCCAATAAATCACATAACTGAGCTTTTACACAGTCTCATACAGAAAAGAAGGTGAAGGTGTTTCTTGCATACACATGTTTAGTGCTCAAAACATCAAAAAATGAATACAAAATACTTCCTAGAACTCATGTACAATTAAGCAGACTATAGCAGTAGTCTAGATAACTGACAAAGTAATAAACTAATAAAATAAAATATAGCAATACAGGGTATAAAAGAGTAAAATAACCACATTTTAAAATGAAAACCATAAAACATATTTTAAGTGCCTTTGAATAGGATTTGGCAAAAAAATAAGTAGAATCAAGTCAAACATACTGAATTTTTAAAGACTTAAAACACAACTTAGTTTCTCATACAAGTGAGTGAAACAAATATAAGCAGAAAGTCTGCTCAAAGAACATATTGTTCTTTTACTACAACTTCTATTTAGAACAGATAAACAGGTCTGTTCAACAGGTAACAGGCAGCACTAGATGTATAAAGCATAGTGTGTAAGGAACAAGACAAGCTTGTTCCTTTTGATGAACTTAACTCACATCTAAGCTTCAAAGTGACACAAAAGACTGAAGAAGACATGACAACAAAAAGCTCCATATTTTCAATCCACCTTAGCTAACTTCAATACTTCTGAATCTGAAAAAACAGCTTCTGACACTTAAGGAAGCACAACATTGTACATGTTCAACTGTGACAGTAACTACTTTTCTTCAGTTTAATAACTTCTGCACATCCTTAAACTTACAGGATTAATTCTCAACTACTACTTTTATTCTTAATTTCAGTTCTGTCAGAGAGAGATTTAGACCCCTTTTTTTTTCTTTTTGTTCTTTTATAGTTATGGAGAGGATTAAGGTAGATGTGTAACTACTAGGTTTGAAGGAAAGCATCTTTCCCCATTATCTCTCTCTGCTGTGCTCCTCAGTTGTTGGAAGAGCAATAGCAATTAAATATACAGTAGTAATTCTCACTTTCATTGCACTTAAACCTCTCTACAAAAACTTGTGTACGTTGTTAAGACATTTTTGATGAGTGTCTGTACAACAGACAGCCCATATAGTTAGAAAGAAGGTACTCAGTAGATGACTAAGTGTAAAACAGGGAAGAAGAACTTAATAAACTAATTTGTAAAAATCTACTACATTAAACAATAATTCTGGTACTAGTTTTTCCTGTAAAACTAACATCTTTTCACTAATTTTTCTCAACAGCACTATGCTGTTCTATACAGACAGTTCCAAATAATAATTTTTAAAAACTCTGGGAAAATATGATACTGGGTTTACGTAACAATATACTTACAAAAACTGAAATATAAAGGAAAATATACGTGTACACTAAAAATACATTTACATATATATGTAGCTGATGTGAGGATACTACCCTATTCAACTATATTAAAATTTGCAGTTTGGGGGATTCTTGCTGAAACAAAAGATACAATTAACCTTTATCATTTGTGCCCAATGAGATGTAGAGAAAAATTACACAGAAATTTTCCAGAATCAGTTTAGACACATTAACTGCCAAAGCACAACTGGTAGACAAGACAGTTAAACAGGTTGTATTGCAATACTACAATATATGCACTTATTGAGAGAAGATGCTCCTTAATCCAGGTTATACCTGTGTAATTTTTGAGATATATGAATTACGAACCTACATTAAAATTACCCAATTCTGTTATATGACCATAGAAATGAAATCCCACTTTCTAACATAAAAAGATTACTGTGAATTGCATCCCCTTTATTTGATCTTCTTCACCAAACAGAGAAAAAATAAGGAGGGAAAACTTTAGGATGTTTTGTAAGCATCAAAATGCAGAATCTGGCCTCCCAGGTTTCCAGAAGGTGGCAGCATTACATCATGCAATCATTCATCGTTATTAACAGTATTTATTATTTTATTCTGATTAGTACAATTTTCATAACTAATGAGATTTTGCTAAACAACCTTAAGTGCAAAGTCAAGACATTAAAGGCTGTTTCTTGGAGAAGTGAACCATAGCAGGTAAATTAACTAGAGCAATAAGCCAAGTCAAAAGAGAGAGAGTATGACAACATATTGCCTTTCAAATTTTTTTAAATTTTTATTTATAGAATGTAGCTATTAGGAAGGCTGAATTAGAAGAGGCAGTAATATCTTTAATAAAAATCTTCAATTATGTTTAACGTACTATTATAACATTGTATTGCCTTTTCTCTTTTTCTAGATAAATGTATTTTATTTCCAAGATGTACACATATCCAACTCTAAAGTGCATAGTTACAACTAGATCCTTATTTTTTTTCCTCTTTTTCCCCCTCAAAAAAGTCATTAACCATATAATTTCAAAGTTGGGAAAAATACTACCTAGGCATTCGTGCATCTGTAACAACCATAGCCCTGCTAAATTCCAGTTTTACATCCAAGGGCTGCAAGATACACTGAGGTGAATTTTTCAGCTTCCGAGCTTCTCGCCAGTTCTCATCTAGAACAGAGAAAATCTATACTTTAAACACTGAAAGATTCCTTCTCAGTACAATCACAGAATTCAAGTATCTGATATTCACTAAAAATTCAGGTGCCAGGATCTCTTTTACAGCTCTATCAAGAGATGTATTTATATATGAGCTGAACTTCAGACATACAAAACTAATTAATAATTTCTTCTAGTCTCATCCACACAGCTATCCCATCCATAGATAGGGGAGACTTCTAAGGACCCAATTCTTAACATGCATGGTACTGGGAGTTTAGACTGTGGACTCTCCCCTAGAACCAAAGGATTAAGAATTAAATGCTTAAGACTTCTCTGATTATGATTCACTCTATGTTGCTAGTTTCCAAAAAAACTAAAGTTTCTTTGATGCCTTATTGAAGTAAATTGACTCCAATTCTTGAAGTTGTTTGATTCTCATCAATTTTTTTATCCTCAAAAATATGATCAAACTACTACAACTACTTTGGATTCTGCTTTAAATCTGGAGAAAAGCAAAGGCACTGAAGGAAAATGCCATAAACAAAATAGTAACAGTCGTACATTTATTATGCAACAAATCAAATGAGATGTCTTCAACAGAAAGAATTTTATTATAAAACTGCTAAGATTGAAGTCTTAAAGGTATGTTTCAGAAATTCATGACATGTTCATAGTATTGGATTTAGAACACTTACATTTGAAGTACATTCCAAAATATTATCCACTGCTTCAGCTAAAAATATGAGGCACAACAACCACCACATTATATTTAGTCATACAAAGAACGGTAACTTTCATGAATACTTACCATGTTTGCTGTACAGTAACTGCATACTGCTGAGCTGGACATCAAAACTGTCATAAGCTCTTGACATTATATCTTCAATAGAAGTTTGTCCTACTTTGATTTGTGATAAATCAGAACGACTTTTGCTTGTCATCTTAGAACAGGTAAAAAAACAAACAAAATCATAAATCAATTTCAGAAATACTCAAAGTACTAATTCTGAAAGTACTTGTTTCTACCACAACAAATTATTTACTCATCACTATAGGTCACAAAGTCTTACAACTATCACAGCACAGCAAGTATCTAAAATTCCTAGCCTGCACCAAAACAAAAGAGAGTATTAGCACCATTTCTTCCCCAAAGAAAGAAACAAAAAGCAAATTAAAATATACTATATAGTCTGTACTGAGCAATTTTCTTTAATAAGCAGCTTATACTCCAAAGCATAGCCTCAAACCCTTTGTAATCAGTAGAATAATCATTCAGAATTTGTCTATAAAAATATTACTGTGATAAACAACTCAGACATGTGACATTTATTTCTGAACCCTGTTGAATTCAGTTGTTAGAGAAAAAAAGATGATTTGGACCTCTCATCATCAATGTCTTTCCTTTAATATCAGTCAATATTCATTTGATCCAGCTTTGGGACACCCATACTTCTTTCCTATTTCACATTTATATGTGCCCTTTCTGATCTTCATCTCTGGACTCATATTCACTTTTGTAAAACCCAGGTAATATTCAAAAGAACTAGAAGAGATTCAACAACTAGCATCTAAGACAGCATTTGTTTTTCCATACTGCTGGACTATAAGTCCATTGTAACCAATATGTTAAAAATAACTTGGAGATGCAAATTCAGAACTGCTAAATTAATAACCCTATTTATCTACTGACACATAGTTTTGATTTTAGATGTCATTTTTCCTCCTGGGGTTTGATCTTTTCCAGTATGCAACTGAGGGGAAAAGACTATTTGTTTTGTGTTAAGCATAGTCATTCAACAAATGACCCACCTCTCACTTAAGCATATGTCACTCAGAATTACTAATCATATCCTGAGAGGCAACTGAATTTTCTCTCATGGTATTTGTAATTTCTACTAAATCAGAGGAACCAATCTAGTAGTCACATTCACTACAAACACAACTCATCCAGTTCAGGAAAAAGATCTCACAGGCCCACTAAAGCATGATTTTGAAATGTGTTACTCCATGTAATTCCAAGAGTAATCTTGTATGGGTGGAAAAGGGACTGGGCTATTAGATCTATGATTAGATCCAGGAGGCTGTCTCAAGCACACAAACAACTATAAAGTGCCAACTCTACGAACTGCCTACAAATGATCAACATTCAGAAGAGATGGTGGAATTATCTGTCACTGAAATAACTTGGATTTACAACCAGATCACATAATTTTTAGTATCTACAGAGCAATCTTCTTCACTAATTCTACTTTCTGAAGCAATACAACTCACTCTTTTTAAACATGACCTATTGTAGGCACCTGCACTTGCACAGGGGGAGCCCGGGTTACTAAAGCATGGTACCACCACAACTGATGTACCTGATCAGAGCTCTGGGGTGAACATGAAGCCACCCAGGTGCCAGGCTGCAGGATGTGCCTGACTCTTATGCCAACGCATGACAGCAGCAGTGAGCACACCTGTGAGAGGTGTGCCAAGGTAAAGAATCCCTCTGCTTAGTGACACAGCTCAGGGAGGAGGGCAGCAGGTTGAGCTGATTGACAGCTGTCTGAATGTAAGCCAGTGAGTGCCCAGGTGGCCAGAAACAATAGTCTGGCCAGCAGAACAAAGGAAGGGATTGTCCCCCTGTACTTGACACTGGTGAGGCTATACCTTGAATACTATACTTTATTTGGGGCTCCTCACAGCAACAAAAGACAGTGGGTTGGTGGAACATGTCCAGAGAAGGGCAACAGAGCTGCAGAGGGATCTGGAGCACAAGTCCTGTGAGGAACAGCCAAGGGAGTTGGAGTTCTTTGGTCTGGAGAAAACAAGGCAGAGCAGGGCCCTTACCTTAAAACTACCCAAAAGGAGTCTGTAGCTCTTTAGGATGTAGGTGGGGAGTTAGTCTCCTACTCCAAGAAACAAGCAACTGAACATGCAGAAACAGCCTTGAGTTGTACCAGGAATGGTTTAGAATGCATATTAGGAAAAACTTCTTCATTAAAAGGGTTACCATGCAGGGACATAGTTGAGTAATTGAATGCTGAGGAATTTAGAAGCCATGTAGACATGGCACTTAGGGACATACTTTAGTGGTGGACTTGACAGTATTGGGTGAATGGTTGGACTCAAGGAACCTAAAGGTCATTTCCAACCCAAATGATTCAGTAGTTCCGTGATCAATGTAGGCTGCTGACTATGGGATTTAGAGTTGCTCTATGAAATAAGACCCTGGGGGTGCTGGCAGATGAAAAGCTGAATGATACCTGGCAAAGTGCACTTGCAGCCCAGGAAGCCAAACATTCTGGGCTGTATCTAAAGCAGTGCGACCAGCAGAACGAAGGAGGGGATCCTGCCCTTCTACTCTGCTCCTCACCTGGAGTACTGCTACCTGTGCAAGCAGGTACAGAAAAGGGCCAGAAAATTGATCAGAGGGACAGAACACATCCCTAAGAAAAGTGCAGAGAGTTGGTGTCGTTCAGCCTGAAGAAGAGAAGGTTGTGGGGAGACTTCTCAGCAACCTTTCAGTATTTAAAGTGGGCCAAAAAGAAAGATGGTGAAAGAAATAGCAAAAGACAGACTTTACCAGGACCTGTTCTGACAAGTCAAGGGGTAACACTTCTTAAGAGCAGATACAAACTAGATATAAGGAATTTTCTTACAATGAGAGTGCCAAGACACTGGCACAAGCTGCCCACAGAAGGGGAGCGTGCCCATCCCTTGGAACATTCAAGGTCAGGATGGACAGATGGCTGAGGAACCTTATCTAGTTAAAGATGTCTCTGCTCATTGAAGGGAGGTTAAACTCAATGACCTTTAAAGATCTCTTCCAAGCCAAACCGTTTTATAATTGTAACTGAAATCATACGTTCAGAAGGTAATTATGTGGAAATCACATAGAAAACTAACTCTCTTTAGCAATATTTTAAACAAATTTTTACTAAAAACCAAACAACAATCTAAACAGATAGTAAGTGGCAGAATCAGCCTGACCCAGAGTACAAGTGAAAAAAATGTAAATTGCCTGTACATATATAAGATGATTTATCCTGAAGAACGCAAGTTCATCAGTGAGTAAAAAGATTGCTAATAATATGGACAAAGTCTCCTGTGTTTTATTTCAAAGTCTATTTCTTTTTCAGTGATAAATTGTAATTTTATATATTTCATGCAAAGGTAAAGACAAAGATAAATCATTATCTCAAACGTACCTCTAATTTTATCCAAATTATCTTAAGAATTGCTAGTATGTTTACTTTTCTCATTTTGAGGTAAATTCAGTGATTAGAGGGTAAGTAATAATAATATGAAAAATAAGAATACCATTTTATCACAAAATATTAAAATCAAGAAAAGAAACAAATTCACTATTTTATATTGCAAGGGAGCGTAAGAAATTATTAGACATTTTCCATGTAACAGTCCAAAGTATGAACAGTAGTTTCATACTAGGGAATGAGCATTTTCTAGCAATTCTTTTGCATTGGACGAATCTACTAAGAAGAGTTCAGTAACTTCTGCCTTGACTAGAAAGCACTTTAAAATAAATACCTAACACAAACTGCAAGAGATACTTCTACTTAATCACTACTATAAAACTCAAATTAAGAAACTGTAAATTAGGTAAAAGCTGAATTATTATTTTCAGTAAATTACTGCATTAGCTAAATACATACTTTAAAACTACCAAGATCCAGAAGTAGTAAATTTGATGTATGATCATAGAATCCATTTTGTGGAACAATGATATATGAAGCCATGAGGTTTATTTTGAGGTCAAGAACTTTCTGAGTTTCAATAACATACAACAAACCTGAAAAAACAGTACAATTATTAAATATAAACAAACAAAAGTTATTAATATAGAACCTGTAGAATTAAAAGAAAACGATAAAAAGAAAATCAGGTCTAATTTTAAATAAATTCTATATGCTAGATAACTAAGGTACATATGCTCTTCATATTTTTTATGATTTTTTCTTTTTTAATTTATTATAGACACTCCTTAAAGAAGCATCAAGTAGACAAAAGTAAACAGTGCTAACTGATAAGTATAAACAACAACACGACAGATGCAAACTCAAAAAACTTTCCCACTGAGCAGAGATGAAATGAGAAGAACTGGAATGTGAACTGCAACTCTGAAATTACTGAGTTAACCCACTGTGTTCCACAGATTCAGAAATTTAATTGCTCTAGAATTTCTCAATGGGAGTATCCATCTACACTGGTAGAACTGCTAGAGTTTGTTGATACTGAGATACACAAATTTACACTAACTCTGCTGATAAACATCTCCATCCTGAGATACCAAAGATACGCAAATATATAATCTTAAAAAAAAAAAGTGTGTGTAAAAATCATGCAATTAGTTGGGAAAATCAGACAGTCATAAGATTTGAAAACAAAATCTGCTTTTTTGCTCAGCTGAAGAGGAATGAATGGTATTGCTTCAAGTTAGCTCTGGAAACTGCCTTATGATGCAGCCACAACTCATGAAATATTTACCATTTACAACAAGCTGATGATCACAGAAGTAGAGATAATAAATTATGAAGATGACAACATGTCAGTCAACACATCCACTGGTAAGAAAACAATTAAAACTATTACATTATCAAAGGTTGTCCTGCCACAAGAGACTTAGGGTAATCAGTAAAGAACTGGATGGCAACTACATTTCAGTATTTGCATGACAAAGCAACTTTGAATAACAAAAAAAGATTTTTTTCAGTTTACACTGCCCAGTTGAATTTGAGTGATGTAGAAAGGTAAAGAAAGTATTTTCTTGTTTCTTTTATTTGGGAAGAACATGTAGTGGAATCCATAACAGAGCTCTGGTAAACCAAGCATTTGTAATATCTTTTAGTGCTGAAAATCATAACTATTCTGGTGTAGCAGGTTCCTTCAATATTGCAGTTCACAGTTCCCCTATATTTTCCAGCTATCTTCTATTGCTTCTAAGAAAAGTTTATAAAGACCTCATTCTTGAGGACCATAGGTTTGAACATATTAATTACATGTATATGTTGCCATTTTTCTTATTCTACCTCTGAGATTCGCATAGTCCCCTATAACAGAATATTCTGCAGATCAAATATTTTTTTCCCTGGCCATTCTCTAAGACTCAGACAAGACTGTACAAGCAATGTACCACATATTTTTAGACTTCACCATCAGATTTTTCATTTGTAACTGGAACAAGGCTTTAGGCTACTCTGGGCAGATGAACAAAACAGAAGATCTAACAAACTCTTTTAACTCTGAATGGAGTAAAAATACTGAAAGACTATCTATGGCTTTGGAGCATATTTACAAATAAGTAGAAACAGTTGAAATTCAAAAAGATACAAGCATAAAATTATTCAATACCTAGAATAAACACATCACAATGAGATTGAATAATTCAATGTATTTAGGTGGTGTGTTAGAAAGCTATGATTCAGATGCACACATCTCCATAGGGAAAGACACAACTTTAACACTCCTATGATCTAAAATTTGAGTGAGTGCACCATCAGAACAGCATACAGCACTTGCCTGTTGATGTTTTTTCACGAAATTCTTCAAGTTTCATCAGAGTTGCTGATGTCAATTGCTCTAAATGTACGTCTTTCGGAGGTCTGAAGAAACCCACTAAGCTATTTACTGTTGTCTGTTGAAGAAAAAAACCCCAACACAGTAAATTTACTATTAAGTAGGATTTTTGACAATTCATAACTTACTCAAGTATTTACTTACTGCATCATATATTATTTCCAGTGGTTGTGATTCTATTCTAATTCTCTGATCTGCTTTCTCATCCAAAGGATTAGTCTCAAACATTATGCTTAAAAGTGAGGTACTTTCATCTGAATAGACTGTTCGAGAAGACAGCAGACGGGGTGTACACTTTTCTTGAGACACACCTGTAACTTCAAGTGAGGTAATTTTTGTTTCAAACCTGTGAAGAAATGTAAGCAGACTGTTCAGATGCAATATCCATCTGGGTAAGTACAATTAGATGGTAAGAGTATTAAAAATTAGATGAAAAAAAAATCAAAACACAAACCAGTACAATAAATTTCTACCCTACCTTAACTATAAACAGCTTATTCTAAGGATTTAATATATACATCCACGTGTTAACTGTTTTCCATCTCATTATCTTTTGTGCCTATTAGCTGACCCTGTTTAAATACCAGAAGGTGTACAAGTCATTTCCTTCATACACTTTTCAAGAGGACGGGTGTCAGGGCAGGTAGGAAATACAAATGGGAATTCTTCAGTATGACCTCAGGAATTAGAAGGTATATTATAGTGGGAAACAGACAAAGCAGAGAGAAAAGGCTTCTGGCACAGAGAAATGAAAGAAACAAAGATGAATAGCCTCATTACTGCAAGAGGTACTTTTGAGGTCTAGGACTTTTTTATTTTCAATATGCTGTACAACTCTGTAACAGCTCTGAGCTGAGGATTTTTATCTCCCAACACTCTAAGAAAAATATATCACTGTAAAAAATGTAGTATTTTTCCCCTTTTTCTAAGTACAATAGCATTGTCAGGGCCATTTAGATGCACTAGAGTACCATCATAAAACATAGAAGCAAAACTTAAAAGAAAAAAAAGCACTAAACTTATCAAGATAAATAGTTTCTTAATATCATACGTGGATTTTACTTATATGTTTCAAAGCAGAGGCAACAAGACTTAAAACAGGAGGGTTACCATCTCCCAGAATTTTTTAGTCATTACATTCGAAACAAAATTGAAATACTTCAGTAGATGCTTCTCACCACCTACTGTGAGAGTACGAAACAAGGGAAAAATCGTCAGTTACCTCTGTCTTCTACAAATCCAAAAGTGATCTGAGAACACAAGAACTTTTCAGTCATGTGAAGTCCCCACAAACAAATGGTTACCAGATCCCCTTGCTCAGGTTAAGTTTCAAAACGAAAATTAAGTTACTTTTCAAAGCAAGTAACTTGAGCAAAAAATTACAAAAGCAAATTTGCTTTTTCAAAGCACATGGATTGTTTACACATAACAATGACTGAAAAAACTGAAAGAAAAAGGAAAATATCAATATTAGCACAAAAAGCTCAGAAGACGCAGAGAAATCAATAATAGAAAGAGTATCCATGATTCATTCTGTAGATGCAAAATTATTCCACTCCAAACTGCACAAAAAATGACACTTAAATACCACAGCACAGTCTTAAAATGCCTACTAGTCTTCATCATTATTTCATGAAAGACAAAGCAAATTTGATAAAGAAAGCTCACCTTATTGCTTGTGCACCTGGTCGTTGGGTAAACACTGTACTCAAGTCAGTTAATGCAAATTCTATTAGCTTAGGAGTTTGCTTGTTTTCTCTTATTGATATCGACATGCTTAGTAAGTTCACAGAGAACTTCATGGCTTCATACTAGAAAAACAACACAAGAGTATAAAATACATTTATATACATCTTGATACAGTTTATGAAGAGATGAAAGCTACAAGTAAGTTTGAAACTATGGCTTTCATGTATAGCTTGTATCATAGCTGGCACAAAAGTCAAGGAAGAGGCAGAGTAACTAAAGTAACTAAGGGCTAGAGTATCCTTACAAGCATTGAGACTTTGATATCTTTACTATGTTTCATGGTAAAGACACTGATGCAGAGCTAGAAAGCAGTTCATCATACCATCCTTGGTATCTCACAGAAAGATCATTTATCAGACTATTTCCAAATGGTTCAAAATGTTGCTCTTTCACATTACAATCCTTGAATTATCTCTTTATGTAATCACTTACTCTACCTCATCTACTATCACTCATATTTTAGATTCCAGTGCACTTCCTTATCCTTTATTAAGATTCCCTAGTGAATTTTCGTAAAAAGCTTTTGAATATTGTAAGATAATCTAAGAATACGTCAATATTTAAAGCATAACACACTACATCTATGCTCTTATTCTTGTTAGCGCAAGCAAAAAATTTATTTGTTACCATTTCAGAATATACAAAAGTAAGCTTTGACTATACTGAAACTGCATCTAAGGATGCTCTGTTACACAGAAAAACAGCATGCAGTAAGTTCATTAAAAGGTATCAGAACAGTATTCAAATATAGAGACAGAGCTTCAAGTAATTTAAAAGCAATCTCCTATCACCTTTATAGATATTTATTAGTAGATAAAGCTACCAACTGTTTGTTATCATACAGTCAGCTATGACTTACAGATTTTGGAAGAGTTGGATCAACAGCTGTTTCACTATATCCAATTGCTGCATAAAGTTTAGCCTTCTCTTCCTGTGTCATCAGTTCTTCAAGACCTGCCACATTTCAAGAGGTTAGTTAATCTCAGTATAGGTATCTGAAAAATGCAAATACTGTTATATAATTCCCTGTGCTTGGTAGCTCTATAATATACAGTAGATATTGTCAACATTACTGTCCTGAATTAGGAGAAGAAAGTACTCTGGGGTCTAAACAAGTCTTGTGAATCTAAAGCATGCTTTAAAATGCTCTTGTAGCTTTTTTCCTTACCTATTCTATTTCCTAGCTTCCATAACCTTTACTAGGTGCCTCAGAAATCAAACATACACTGCATGAAACAGTCCAATTTTAAAATGAATGCAGGTATAATTGTTTACATTCCATAACTTCTACCGTACTGAACACAGTTCAGAAGGAACTATGGAAGGAGTTGTACTATTGTGCAACTGCTGTTACAAGCAATTAAGAATTACATTAGCAAAGGAAAAGGTTAAGAGAAAATGTAAACAGCAATAATTCGATAACAAAGTTCCACTGCTAGGGACCTAGGACTCTAAGAGATACCTAGTAACAGAAAGAACACCAGTAAACGATCATACTTGAACCCTTTATTTCTTGGTTTTCATGCTTTTTTTCACCCGACCAGCTCCATATCCAGCTAAACCAGCCACCAGAATTTTCATCATCTTGTTTTACTCCTGGCCTGTAGATTTTCAATCCAGCCTTAGTTGCCTTAAATTTAAAAAATATTCAGGTAAGTAGTTTTCTTCATGCTTTTTTCTCCATATTCCTACGAAAAATATAGACTCAGAGCAGCTCTAACATATCAGAACATCATTAGACAACCATTAAAATGGGAAAATGTTTTTTAGTTTCCCTTTTAGTCACTTTTTCCAAGTACAGAGTGCAATACTGTACCAATTTTGTTTTGCATAATAACAACCACCTTTAAAAAAGAACAGAGAATTTAAAAGGTCAATAAATATTTCCTACATAGCAGATTTTCTCTCCAGCTTTCACCATAAAAACCCTCAACATTATATGCAACAGCTTTCTAAAGAATAATTTAAAGTAACTATGTAAGCAATTAAATAGCCATCACAGGCCAAATTTTACAATAGCCCTATATTTTTCATTTCAAGGTGGATGCCCAAAGCAATTTTAGAAGTATTTATTTTCATAATACACTATTTGCTCTAATCATCCCCGCATGTGATACACAGAGTTAGAATAGTAAGGAAGCCCTCCCTTCTCCCACATTCATTATCACCACAATTAGAGGATGCCCTAGATCATCATCTGATGCCAGTGATGATTCCAATACTGGGTCCTCACAAAAAGACTACAGACTACATCCAAAATTGACCACTGAAAGTTCATCATGGGGATGGCAAACAAATATCAAGTGATCCAAGGGACAAATTTGCCCTCAGAACTGCAGTGATCCACACAAATTTTCCTTGTGACTAATGTGATCCAAAAACATACAAACAGCTGCAGATAAGCTATAAATTTAAAGACACTATAGTCAAAGTGAGACAGGGATCCCTTCTTAGCGTTCAAAACTCTGCAACACAATTAGGATATAAATCAGTACTCTGTAGGGACTTGTCACATCTACATAGCTACTGGCCAAAGGAAGGCAGGACTCATCGCAAAACCAGAAAGGATTCTGGATTTATACTATTTATTCACTTCAGAGAGATGGTGCAGAATGTCAGCTTAACAACACAAAGCTTCAAAAAGTTTCAACAAAGTCCTCAAAACTCCTCTTTTAATGGATACCATGTCATCAAGCAGATGCTACAAAGTGAATGACCCAAAGGAAAAATGGACAGGCCTTAGAGAAAAGGAGATCAAGTCTGTGAAATTACAGGTTTCTGGGATACTGAGGGGTAGGTGCTGAAGGACAACTGCTATGGAGAACAGGTCATATTTAAAGCTACGACTCATAAAAGGACTGAGGCAGAAGCAAACATCAGAGCCCAGGGTAAGAAAGACTGCAGACAGAAGCCACTTCTGCAAATATGAAAAAATAAAAAATCTGTGCAGTATAGGAACTACAAAAATTTGCTGAAGAATCCTCTTGAACTTTCTCTGACACCTATTTACAATGGTTTAGTAATCAACACAGTCACAGACTTAAAGCTTAATTAGCAAGTTCAACTATTTTGGCTAAAAGAGAGAACTATCTGAAAGGTGGGTGTAGCCAGGTAGGTCAGTCTCTTCTCTCAAGTAAAAAGCAACTCAACATGCAGATACAGCCCCAGGTTGTGCCAGGGAAGGTTAATATTGGTTATTAGGAACAGCTTCTTCATTGAAAGGGTTGTCAAGCAAAGGAGCAAGCTGCCCAGTGATGTGGTTGAGTCACCATCCCTAGAAGTATTTAAAGGCATGTAGATGTAGTGCTCTGGAACATGGTTTACTGGTAGACTTAGCAATTCTCTGTTAACAGTTGAACTTGGTGATCTTCAAGGTCTTTTCCAAACTAAATAATTCCATGACTCTATCCTGTCTTCTTACTTAGGAAAATCCTAAAATTCTGCCCTAGGTTGGAAGGATTTCTCAAGCTGATAAAGAGACTTGACACTTAGCTCACTGAAGCTACTATTTGATACTTTAAGCACTTGTGATAAAGAAGCAAAAGCAGTCTGAGGTTTGGAATATAAAGTTCTGGCTACAAAGCTGTCCAAAAATCAGTACTGTGATCTCAAACATGATTTCTGAGGAGCTTGATTTCAAGGTCTAGGTAAAAATAAGCCCTTGAAATGCAACTCTTAGGTACGTTTTTAAGAAACAAAAGCTTTGCAAACAGCAGGATCATTTGTTTGGCCTTATTCAGCCCACATCTAATGGGTGGTCCTTTAAATACCTGGCAGACTTAAGGCTGTCAGGATACCAAACTAGTAGTAGATTTGTCTCTTCTAAGTCCTTTGAATCCTTTTTCAAAGGTATAACCTGATAACAGTAACACAGATGGGTCCTGACAGATAGATGGAGACAGAAAACTTTGATCTGATTTTCAATACTTTGAAATATATCAGGTAGTCAGCTAGAACATCTTTCAAGATGCACTTCTAACATTTTTCAATTACAGCACTTAAAAGCCCAAACAATTGAAAATCCATTTTCTTGCAACCTAGCTCTAAGTGTTACATAAATGCATCTTGAAACTCAGAATTTGAAGGCAGTCAGGAATACAATATGACATAACCTTTTGTAAGCAGTATAATCATACTGGGGAAAGGAAGAATAAAACTCAATAGGAAGTATTTAAGGATTTCCATCAAGTTGCAAAAAATTGGAGGAAAAACTGTACACTACAAGGTAAGACTATTACAAAACCAAATGAGAACTAAAACAAAAACAAACCCTCCCCACCCCTTGAAAAGTGCTCCAATTTGGACAAACTGAAGGGGAATGAATGTCTCGAATGTTTCTTCTGATTCTGTTAAAGTCTGGATGATGGTAACATAAGTATCCAAATGGGGGTGTACATACAGACAAATAGAAGGAAAAATCCCATTCATAGATTCCTCTTCAGAGTATTGGGTTAGAAACGCAGTATTTATGACTAGAGCAATTGCATTTATGCTATATTTAACATACTTCACATACTAAAAAAAATCAAACTGCTTTCAACCACTGCCATAAGCCATACTGATATTTATAAAGTTTAATTATTAATTACTGCCTTCTTTCAGATTGCAAACTTCTTATTCTACTTACTTTTAGGTGCCTTGATTATTAATGAAGACAGATCACAGATTTCAGTGAAATATAAACTATTTTCACTTCAGTCTCCTAGAAAGATGCTAGGACACTGTGTATAAAACTAAGCAGTACATCAACCTAGGAAAACCAAGGCTAACAAATTAAGTGTAACTACTCAAGTCGCATTATCTCACCTAATTGCACTGATTTACTTAAATGTATTCTGCATTTGCTCTTAACACGTGCAAATAGAAACACTGCAAAGAATCAGCATACTACAGGTGGCCACTCAATGTAACACAGTATCATGAAAAAAAGAGAATAAACTAATAATCTAGACTGTTGTGGGTTGGAGGGAGGGACCCTCCACCCCACAGTTTTGGGTATAATTGTTTCTAATTTGAGTTCAGTCATCCTTTGGCCACATTTTCCACAGTAGATTCTTCCCACCAGAAGTAGAAAGGTACTTATCCTCGACCAGAAATTTTGAAGAAAGAGTATATGGATTTATTGAATTTTTGTTCAATTACAAGCTGAGAAACTAACTATGACTTACAATAAAAAAAACACAAACAAGGAAAATTGAAAGACTGTATGATACACAATTCAAGCACCATAGCTAAAAGGCATCTGCCTAAAATCTCCACAACCTCACGTTTCAGTTATTCATAGACTCATTTAAATGATGCAATTTTACCTCAACTTCTGCTTGTTGCCTTGCTAGAGTGATGTTAAAAATATCCAAGGCCTTTTCGAATTCCTAGAAGAGAGATAAGAAACTATTTTGACAATTCAACCACTGTTACATTTCACAGCTCAGTTTTACAGGAAACAATAGCAAACAATTCAATTTATGCAATCCAAGTTAATTCATTCAATCTGAAAACGTAAAACCAACCTGGGGGAAAAAAGCACATCAGCTTAAGCTGCTCTTTGTTGCAGTTTCTAATTTAAATAATTACATTACATGTTTGTTAATACTACTCAGAGAGACAGGTAGTGACAAAGTTGCAAGTATGGCCACTGAAAATTTTAACTTAGAACTGATTTAGGAACATTTTAACATTTAAGCTTGAACAAGTATCAAGATGAACCACATTTATACTAACTTCCAATACTTTTAAGATTTCTTCATTAGGTTTTTTTGAAGTTATCTTTGTTTTATACATCTCTTTATAGCTCTTCACTTGCTTCCTATGATGTGAAATATGTTCCCACGACCACATTTGGAGTTTAGGTCGAACATTTACTTCAAGGATGCCATCAAGAACATATTTCCACCTAAAAGCAAAGACAAACACATAGCTTATCTTTCTTTTTGTTATCAAAAAGACTCCTAAGGCTTTGCAGATTGTCTACATACAATTTCAAGTCACCAAGAGTGAAATCCCCTGACTAATAATGCAATTCTGATCAGCAGAGAAACCTAACAATTTTACTTTTCTTCCCTACACAAGGTTGACATTGCCATTTCCTAAAATTCAAAGGCAACTGTGTATGAAAAGTACCCACAAATCTATGCATGCACATATGAGAATAATAAAAATATATTTGTAAGGCATCTTCTGAAAAGAAATCAAATCCTTATAATCTGTGTTGCAAAGGTTTGCCTATTTTTAGGTAATAGCTATGTTCTTGTAATGCAATATAACATATAATGGGGGGGCTTCATTTAAACAAATTTATGATACAAAAACCACTATCAGACAAGTTCCTGATAATGATCTTTAAGACCTCAATTACAGTTTTTCAAATATTGTGCCCTCAACTTTGGTTTGAGGTCCTCATCAACTTCTTACTACACTAACTTAAGAAAAAATAAAAAATAAAAGAGAAGACTTCCCTTCAGAAGAAATAGAGTTCTAAACCCCTTAAGTAAAAAGCAATTCCTTGGTAATTATTTCAAGTTAATAACTAACAAATTATTTTCAAAGTCTAAGGTTGCCTACCATATCTTGGCATTGCTGTGCACTGGAACATCAGGTCTGTACCTCCTATATGGCAGATTTCGAGTCATCATATCAATAGACTCAAGAAGCTCCATAACACTGAAGTACTAGGCAAACAAATTCAAACTGAGCATTATTATCTGAGAACAACAGGTATCAAGTTTCTCTTTGAAGAGAAAATCAGTTACAAAGAAAAACAATACTAAGTTAATAGACTCTATATGAACATCATAAAATTTCAGGCTGCCTTTCTTATTCTTGCAAACTTAACTTTTTTTACTACATTACATAAAACTTCAGAAAAATAGTTCATACCTGTGGCTTATTGAATTCCACAGTTATATCCTGTAAATTAACATCTAAATCTATTTTCGGTGATGAAAAGTCAACATCAGATCGAGGATTCATAAGGAGTTTGGCTTTAGCTGAAATTGGGCGGAATACTAAAAAACACAAGTTGATATAAAAAGTGCCGTTAAATTATTTAAGACTGTAATAAATTATACATATGCTTATCTTAAATTATGCCAGTTTATTAGTTTTAAAATGCTAGACTTGAAAAAGATGAACTGCACCAACACATCTTAAAAGAGAATACAGTCTATACTCAATTTTCAGTTTCATTCTGGCAACATTTATCAAACTTTTGCAGCACCATCCACTACCATAAACTTTCTTGCATGCTGAATTACACACAGATGTTTCAACACATAGTTGACATTTGTAGCAAATGTAATCTTTTTTAGCTATGATACATTTATAGAACAAGACAGTTTCAAATATGGCATTCATTTTACTATAGGAACTCTTACTCCATAAGATTTTTGTTGTTGTTAGGAATGCTTTACTCTTTGATAAATTATACTCACAACAATGCTTAAAACCAAACATTTCATGTACCTAATTTCAAGCCCAAGTAAGCATGGAACAAAATCAATATGCATTCTCCATAAAAGTGAGACACATCACAAGAAAAAACATTCAGAACACAAATATTTTATCTGTTCCATAGTTTGGCAGTATCAGGCATTTGAAGCCATGTTTAGCTCAATATTTTCATCTGTTTCAGCAGTTGATCCAACAGTAAGAATTTTTATATTACTTGAGTTTGTGTAAATCCTATTTTTATCAAATACAATTCATTTCACCTCAGCAAAAATACTGATATATTACCTACATATAAAATATTCAAAATTCTCTGAAAGTTTCATACTAGTGGAAACATGCATTTTTGCAAGAAGACACCATGAAAACTTTTAGCTACACCTCTATATGGTAGCATTTCAATTAATTCTGTCCCTGTATTTAGCTTCCTAAACTTCATTTTTATTGTTTTTATACATAAGTATAATGTTTGTATTTACATGAAGTGATAAAATTAGCATTCATGCTTATTACTTTCCTATCAAAGTTTTAATTTAAAGACACACCCCAAACATGACCAAATTTTCATTTACCACAGAACACCAGCATGCTCAGCATCTCTGATGGCACTGCTGAATTTTAAGGTGTAAATCTTTAATCCTGAACTTTACATACACCTATTTTGAACTTACTACATAAAGATTTAAACCACTTATAATGTTTAACATTTGTTTTCTTGCAAAAAGAATCAAAGCCAGCAACTAAAAAAGATAAGTAAGAAATCAGAAGAAATTACTAGATAGTTCTCTGTCAGTCAACATAGACACTTTTAGGGGAAGGCAGCAGCATGAAACTGACAGTGCCTTTTTTAATACTTGCTACAGCGAACTGAGGACTTTCTTGCTGGAGAACAAGCTACTTCCAAGGCAATTCAAACTTGCAAACAGTTTCTAAACAATCACACAGACTATGTATTTTCCATACAATAGAAAGCAAACTATTACCAAGTTTGAGTGATGCCAATGTGACTTTCAGACTTCTGTATTTGAGCAATACTCAAAGCAATATAACTTGCAATATTCTCACCAAAAAAAAGTTAATGTTTCAAAGTTGTATGATTACTGTTTCCACCTCTCATTTAAAAATATAGTTTGCATAGACCAGGTAACCTCAAAAACATACTCAAACTAATGTGAATTCACAAAACTTACACAGTGTCTAAGTTATTGCTAAACTTCTTGAATAAAAGAATTAATCAATAGATGTTAAGAATGAGGATCTATGTATGACATTCCATTAGAATGATACATGACACAAGACTCACTTTTATCAAGGCTTTTTTAAGGCTACTTATACAATACATTACTCACTATAAGAAAGACAGCAACTCT
Source organism: Cinclus cinclus (assembly GCF_963662255.1). Taxonomy (NCBI): domain Eukaryota; kingdom Metazoa; phylum Chordata; class Aves; order Passeriformes; family Cinclidae; genus Cinclus; species Cinclus cinclus. The sequence continues at coordinate 50,458,745 of NC_085084.1, forward strand.
TCCAAGGCTTAAACTGCACTTCTTAGTAAGATTTTTGAGTAACAGCCAAAGTGACAAACTCTAAGATACACTAAAAATTAAAATTACAAATGCACATTACAATTAAATAACACTTACCAAAATCATAACCGTCTGGAATCACGTTGTGACTGGCAACTCCCTGTTTTAAATTAACCTACACACACAACAGAGTGAACAGGAAGTTGCATTTCTATTTCCAGATAAAGTTTTTAAAGTAAAAAATGTTAGCATTTTTTAAACCATTCTCAGATAATCCCTCTGACCCAAAGTAAAATTCAAAATACTCATCTATGTTTTAAACAGAATGTTATGTCCATCTTTAGCTAATAAAAATCACTGAACAATAAGATGACCATTAATTGTCTGAATTCTGTTACTGGCAGAAGACTGTTTTTTTTTTAACTTTCTCAGATGGGTGCTATACTTCACATAAAAACATAACATAACATCACATAAAACCATTAACATACAGTATTTTTTCCTAATAACACTTTTAGTTACAAACAATTCCCCAGGACATTGACAGAACAAGAACCAGGCCTGAATGTGAAGCATGCTCTCTGCTTCCCAGTTTCAACTAGCTAGATACACTGTCTCATGTTTTACTTACCAATGATTCATCACAACCACCATGGTAGAACATCTCTGATTTCACATTCCAATAAGCAAAAAGGTTATCTAGTCGCACAAGCTGAAAATACAACAAAACACATGTATTAGTATCCACAAATTTGAGATTAATGATTTGGATTTCACAGTCCGGATGAATAGAAATATTCAGATTGTTACTTTTGCTATAGAGCTTATACAGTTATATGCTTTCTTGATCTTACTTTCTGTGGAAGAAACTCTAATGCAGCTTGTTCTATTAGCAATTTTTTCCTTAGCATATGGTTTATACTGTACCTTGTGGAACAACTTGGCAGTTTCATCATGTAAACATGGATTCCAATTCTTATCTGAGGTCTGAAATGAGAATTAAACAAAATACTCCAATATCTATAATTCACCAACACATTATAACAGAAGCAAACTACAAAAAAAGAAAGCAACACATTCATAGTTAAATGCCATGGAAAACAATGGGATACAATCTTCTGATTTAAGAGGATTAATTCATTACTTTAAGTGAGAACCTAGAAAGGTTATTTCCCCAAAAAAATATGCAAATGTATGTACACTGATAGGCTGCACATAAGAACCAAAGATACTATGAAATCCTGTTTTCAGTATTGCAAACTGTTTTCCTTCACACCAATAATATTTTTAGGCAGGCTCTTTGGACAGAGTTGAACAAGGAATTGAATTATTTTATAATTCCAGAAGCAATTAATTTCAGTTTGAGCTAAAGAGATCCTTTAATGTGCTAGGAACAAGCATTCACAAAACTACCATTTCATTCAAGAAAGTAATATTTACTTAAGACATACATTCTTTAAGACTAGCAGTTTCCCAGCAAAAACTACAGAATCAGCAACTCAGCACAATCAACATACTGCTCCTACTACATAGTCTTCCAGAAAAAAAATTCATACCATCTGTGATTACTTCTCTTAGCACCTTAAAGTGTAATTCACAGATAAAAAAAAATTTTTCAACTGGAGCTAATTTGTCTTTTTTTTTCTCTTTTCTTGTTTTTTTTTCTTTTCCCACCACTCCCTGTTAGCATGTAGTAACTTCTTTTCTTGGAGCTCAAGTAAGTTTCAGTAAAATATTCAGAATTAACAGCTCAAATCCAGCAAAGTGTATTGGAAATCACAAAGAGCAACAAGCAAAAGAGTAAGAATGTTCTCCAAAAGATCTACTTTAATGCTAGCATTTTATCTTTAATGGCATACCCACCACAGTACTTGCGCTGAATTTGATAAACCAAGCAGTTATCATTGAGCATGGCTGATGATTATAGATGTACTTTCCATTAGAGATTATGTTACCAGACAGCACAACACACAAAAGCAGAACTTTACCTATTGGTATATAGTAACGTGCTTTTCAGATAAAAGGTGAGAAATAAAATTACCTGCAAACTTAGATTCTGAAGTGAAATCCCAAATGACAAGGGGTTATCACGATTTGTGATCTAACAGGACAAAGGAAAAGACAAAAAAATAATTAATTCACACTCTACAAGCATATATTTGGCTATGAATTTAAGTATCTTAATGTTTTGGTCCAAGCTTTTTTTTTAGTTTGTTTGGCTTTCTTAATCAGACTAAGAAATCCCAGGACTATACTAGTATTCTCTCAGCATGAAAAGCAAACAGAAGAAATCAGACAGGTTCCAAATTTTATGTTACAGTACACAACCCCTTATGCTGAGATATACAAAAGTACTTACATCATCTTCATAGCGAATATGGATGTTGGAAATTTTCAGCTGAAGATTTTTGATGACCTGAGTAACTAGCTTTTCTACAAAAGTGTCTTGTTTCTCTTCCTTTACTTTATCTGTTAAAGGAAAACAATTTTACTTTTTTTTCAGTATTTTTTAAAATTAGACAAAATAATAAAATAATAAATTTAGCAAAATAAATGTTTGAATTTTCTATTACTTTGTACTCCAGTTGTTTAAAAATATGTTTGCTCTTTATAATCTACATTTATATTCTCAGATTTGAAGGTTTGCTAGCTTTACTATCTGCTGAGTGAAGAATCGGGTAGTTCAAAAATACGACCAGCACCCACCAATGCTCAAGGTGAGCCAATCAGATATCTTGGAAGTACCAGAAGTTGAATTTAAAGATAAGAATTCGCAAGAATCAAAGAACAGATTGAAGCAAACCTTTGAAAAGCTGTATTGGTAAAAAATGCTTTGATACTAGAAACCATCTTATGAAAGAAGAAAGGAAAATATCAGGCCACATATGATACTAAAGAAATATTTCAAAAGCCTAATTTATAGCAGATCACATCAATGCCCAAACCTTTTTATTTTCAGAATGTTGGTCCTGCAATACTAACGGCAATTATACCTAAAAAAACCATAACTAGTAGATTTTTAAGTAACAAGGAGAAAACAATCTAGAACACTCTGACAAAATCTGCGTCTTTCTGCATTAAAATAAAGAAGCAGTATCACTTTCATTAGGTTTTCCCACTCTTACCTTGGTCAGCTATCTTCTGCTTTGCTTCTTCTATTCTTTGCAATTCCCTTTGTCTTGCTTCCAAGAGCTGCCTAGCTTCTTTTTCAGCATCATATTTTATGCCTAAACACATAATATAAAAAAGTATTATACCAAAAAACCTTACATATTTTTTAAAGATACTGTTTCAAAAGCTGTATTTTTTTTTATTTCTCATAACAGCCATATAACAGCAAAAAAATTAGGTGACAAAAGGTAAATTACTGAAAGACTTCCTCTCCATTACTTAATTGTAATTGCTAAAAATATCTACTATGAATAAAGCTCATGAAAACACTACCAACCCATTCCAGACAATTTTAAAATACCACCAATCTATAGCCACTTCTTCCTATATATTAACTTACTGGCTGTGGGCACAATAAGCAAATAAACTCCATCAAGAACTGCTTCTACTGGTTGAGTATAAAGGTTTTGCCATGGAATCTGTAGGTTAAGTTGACCTACAAATATGAAAGTATATAGTTAAATAGTTGACTGGAAAAGAAATGCAAAGATAATTGATATTAAACACAAAATCTCTTAATTATTACACTGGACAGAAAATACCCCAGTGCACCTGAGGCAAAAGAAGCCTTAGTTGGGTTGCATTTTCTTACACAAACAACATGAGAAGCTTTCCTGTGAGCAGAATTATCAAGTCTACAGTATTTCCTTATTCCCTTGAATTACATTTCTCCTTCGTAACAGCAATTTCTCCCTCCTTGGAAATCCACTGCAGCACTCTCAGTGTCTCGCCTTCACCCAAGCACAAATTGTAATAAAATATTAAATCAGTCACAGAAAATACATTATTACAGAGTTGATTTAAAGGAAGCATAATGGCTTTAGACTTACTTTACTTTAAGAAACCACTAACTTTTACAATACAATCAATTTGCAATAAGAAAACTTTATATTTTAGCAAAAACAAGGAAGGAAGGAAATGAAAAGGTAAGTGAAAGGTAAAAATGAACTGTAGAGTCCTGTTAGACAAGAAATGAGATCCAGTCCTGCTCAACTGCTCATCTTTACTGTGTTAGGCTATTTTCTCATTAATTTTGAAGTGATTAAAAATGACCCCAGTATACTTTATCAAAAGAAGCTTCTTCAAAAAGTTTCTTTTCAGAAGAGACAAACTTCAGAATGTACAAAGTATACAAATCAATGAACGTATGGAAATTACTTGCTTAGGATGCCTAAAGTCACTTGCAAGGCAACATAGTATGTTTACAAACCCCTGCATATGTACAAGATGAAATGCAACTTACTAATATGTCCTGCTTTAACTTTAAATGGCACATCCAACTGACTCTGAAAGACAAAGATGTTTAGAAAATTTAAACTCAATTCAACAATTATGAAATACTCCAACACAGGAAAAGATAACATGATAACCTTAACAAACTTACCTATCAACCACATAAAAATACAAAATCAGTATAATGGATAAGCAAGCATTTGATTACCAATTCAGACTGTTATGCCATGTTAGGCTAGATATTTCTCCAAAAAACAAAGTCTTAGCTTCATGAGCTATAGGGAAAAAGAAAATAGTCTTTCAGTATTGCTTTTGACCTAAGCACATTCTTTCAGCAATTGCTGGGAGTTCTCTCAGGAGGATAAAAATGCATACACTTTCCCCTTTAAATTTAATCTCAAATGAATCAGATAATCTATATAGGTGCAGAGAAAGCAAATCAGTAATTTTCCACTTAAAATAAAGTGTATCCTAAAGTAAGAAATAAAATATGCATATTAAACCCAAAATATAGCTCAGGAATCATTTTTGCAACTATAACTGTTATTTTCAGTAGCTTACCAGTGCATTTTCTTTTATTTCCAGATTCTTCAGTGCAACAGCTCCTAAAAGAAAAGAAACAAACAAGTAAAACTGGGATAAGAAAAGTAGTAGTGGTACACATTTCAAGTCCTGAAGTCTGAATCAGTGGGTTACAGAAGCCTAGAAGATAAGGGGATAATGTATACATCTCAAACACCAATGGAGGATAGCAGTGGAGTCAACCAAAATTCATTAATAAGAACGTGACACGAGAAAGAATGGGATATGGCAGGAAAAGGTGGCCATACAGATGCAAGCCACACCTCTTCTTGGACAAAGGTCTATGTTCTGGCTCCTAAAGTAGAGCATAAACAAAGGAATGAGGTCAACAAGCAGGCATGGACTGTCAACCTAAGGTCAACCCAGTATGGAGGAAACAAGACCTCCAGAGACCCCCAAAGCCCTCTGACCCATTTCCAGAAAAGTTCAGAAGAATTAACTGCAGATTATAACTCATTTGCATAGTAAACAAGCAAATTAGCTCCGTGGTATGGAAACTAACTGTATAAAGGTACCTACACCAAACCTGGGCACAAGTGCCCCAGGACCCTGGACATTCCACCATCTACAGTGATGCTGGAGTCAGGAGTGCAAACCTTTCTTCCTTTGTTTCTCTGTACTGCACTTTAATCTCTCTGTCTCTCTCTCTCTCTTCTCTTTCACCCATCCCTTATCCAAGATATACCACCATGTGTTTATACTATAATGGACTAATTTACACCAATTTCCACACTGTGTGTATCATTTAATAATAAAACTTTTTAAGTTTTTACAGACACTCTGACTTTTGTTGCTCCTTTTCGACCACAGGTACTTACTAATTTTGGGTGCTTCCTTCCCCTTCACAATGAGACACCCCAGTGGTCCACGACCTATGGTTCCCAAAACTTTTACTGTGGAAGAGATCCACAGCCTACACGTCAAATATCCATGAAAGATGATTAAGACCATGAAAGATGATTAATCATTCTACAAAATAATATTTGACACTGTCTCACAAAGCTTGCATGTCCAAGAAAAATAGCCTAAAATTACTCAAAATGCCAGAAATTTTTGTCTCAATTTTGTAAGGCTCCATTTAGAAAAGTTAGCTTCTTTTTCCTCAACCATCTGTTTCCTAGGCTTGTTTCAGAAATCTAGCAACAGCAAATGTGAGTGGAATTTTAGCCCTCAAAATGTCTTATTCTTGCCAGTTTTATTTATAGGCTTACAAAAATTCACAGGAAGTACTTCAGTAATCTAATTTTTAAGAGAGAAATTCAGTATACTGTGAACAAAGAAAATTTGAAATGCAAGATCAATTTTACAATACACACTTCATGTCAATCACTTGCCATAACAAAAGGAATACTGGGACCAGAAAACTCCTAACTTAAACACACACATAGTCCAAAGGAATGTCTTCTGCAAAATCTACAAGAAGATGCAGCTTCTGTGATGGTTACTTTCAAATTAGTTGTACAGCATTAACACATGCACATGGAACAGACACCTGATACAGCTGAGCAGGAGCATAAATGAGATTCCAGAAACCAGAAGAAGATTACAGGCCTGGAAAGGAATATGACTTGGGGTTGTAAACAAAGATTTAATTCACCCAAAAATGCTTTTCTTTCGGGATGTATGGTAGAAATAGCAAAATGTATGGGGAAATGGGAGCTGTAATTGCAAGAATATTCTTGAAGTTATATAGTGCTAATGGCAAAAAACAACTGTTCAAAGTACCACCAATTTTGGGAAATTGGACCCAAATCTCAAAAGTGCATAAACCAGAAGAGTTGGCTCAAGTTCTTTAACTGATATGAAAGAGCTGACCAGGTAAACTAACCCATCCAACTCATAGGACTCACAAAATATTATTATGTTTTTAATGTTTTAATTTATTCATTTCAACAGTTTATAATCACTTTCCAGTAGAAGTCTATATATCTGACATGTGTTAACATCAGCCTCTCCGGAGAAATACTGCATGCAGAAGCTTTTTGATAGCATATGACACTGATGTTAAGCCTTAAAATAAGCACACATTGCCAAGAACAACAGAAGGGGGGGGGGGGGGGGGCGGGGGAGGAATGGAAAGGCAGAGTGCATTCCCAATAGTAGTCTATAACTACTCCAGGAACTAGAACTATATAGTCTTTGTAGGCAATAACTAGGTGATAGTTTTACAATGGAATGTAAAAATTGGTTCAATTCCATTCTAAATTTATTCCCTGATAAAGCTTACTCTGCAGAGACCATTTTAACACTAAAAAAAAAACATTTGCTTCTTCAAGAAGATATCACTAATTGTAATTCTATTCACGGCAAGTAATTCTAATGGCATCCAGAGCAAAGGCTCAGGTTCGTAACCAAGTTACTACGTGCAATTTCTGCAGGTCAGTTGAGGTATGTTAAAAACATTCACAAGGAAACTGTAAGACTGTGTGACACATGAAACAGTTTGACTGGGTTGAGTTTCTTCACTTTCACTGATGGCTATGTAAACATTCCCTCTCATTTATCAAGGCTCTGACACATGCCACAGTTCCTCAGAGGCACAGTAACTCAAGCTACAATAATTTGGCAGCCTGGATGCTTTCAAAAACATAGCGCTGCAAAGTGAGTAAGGATTATCCTAAGCACTTACAAACAATATTTTGTGATGGCAGAACTATTTCTCATTTTACCTGAGCACATCATAATGGCAGACAATAAATACAGACTTGATAATGTTTCAAACAGGAAGACTTTGAAATTTCTACATTAAATGCTGGGATTTGGAAGAGGGGTACATAATTCTTCACTGCTTTTCTTATGATTTTACAATCTTTAAAAATCACTTGTGATTTTACAATTAAATTTTAATATTTTAGTTAAGAATCTCTAGAAGAAATACACATCAGTAGAACTGCAGGCATAAGAATTTTAGTATAAAATTGCTGAAACATGTTTACTAAAATATAACAGTTTACTTACAAAAACCTGGATGCAGTCTGATCACAGTGAATGGACCATCAAGCACAAAAAAGGCTACTAAAGAGGCACTAGACTTCGTGTTTTGATGTAAACTTTCTTCTTCTTCCTATACTTGAGAGAGAGCCCAAGAGACTGACTAAATAGTCCCACAGTAAACAGGAAATATTTCCAATGCCACCACACTTGCAAAGCTTGCAACCAACTTTGATGGTCATGATTTGAAATGCAGTTATTGACCATGTCAGTATTCTCTTTCATCACCAAAATTTAGTCTCAACCACATGTAGCCATTTCCCTTGCAATGAATGCAGATCTAAATGCAACTACACTGAATCCTGACCATTCTGTTGGGGATGGGAGACAAAAAAAACCAAGAGCCCCCACAAACAGAAGCAGGAAAACCAGGCAATGAACTCTAGTTACAGGACATAACACAGCTAGTGAATTTGCCTTGGAGTACTGACAGTAGATTTTAATTGCAAAAATCAGAAAATACATCAAGATTTGATTGTCATTTTGCTGATGGTTGGTTGGGGTTCTTTTGGCAGGGCTGGTGCTCCCCTGTTGGGAGCAATGAGATGTTCTGATGTCAGAAATGCATCCAATGCATGATTAAAAATTACCCAACCAAGCAACCTTAGAAACTCTATGTACAAATAGTTGGAGTTGTATAAATATCTAGGGTTAAACATGCAGGCCACCAGCCAAAACAATAATAAAAGCCAGAACAGTTATAAATATCTATAGCAAAGTCTAGAATTTATTTAGGCTACATTGTAAAGCAAACTTTCAGATTTACTGATGCCTGAACAATGTGAATAATTCAACAAAATAAAATCACTGTCAAAATTCTAGAATAGTTTTAATTTTAGATACTCAAAATAACTTCATGAATTTGAGTGCATGAACCAACATCTACTATGAAGGATTCAGCCTGCAAAAAGAGACCTAGTAAACTACTTCACCCAAGAGGCCTAAGTGAAGTTTTGTTACAATTGTAAACAGAAGACAAAGGGGGGGGAAGAATATTAATCTACATTAAAATCCTGTAGATTTTACCTAATTAAACACTCTCTGCTGTCTTGCAAATAAAGGGGCAAGGGAAGCAAAGCAGATGGGAGAGAGATGAAAGATCAGAAAATGCAAAAAACCTTAGCTAGTATCTTATCAGTACCCAACATTCCTGTTCAAATATTTTAACAAAATTTCTGCTTTTTTTTCTGACAGCATTGTCAGCTTGTGAGCACCTCTGATCACTTAACATAAACAGCTGCCTTTGCTAGTTATTTCCCACTTGTATTCATGCTGTTAATTATTTCTGTTTAAGCATACCCTCTTGGAGACAAGCTGTAAGCCTTTCAGGATCAGTATCTGCCAAATACCTCATCTATTGACATCTATTGTAAAATAGGCCATGAAAGACAGCAAAAACTACTGGATATTACATACCCCTCAAGTGGATTCAAATTACTATTATGTAAGGGGAGGAGAGGAGGTTGCACCTGCTATACCTAGAAAAAGCAAGGCACACAGGAGTAATTGTCTTTCCCTACAACAGTTGTAGAAAAAAAAAAAAAAGTTAGTGTGTCACAAACATGCCAATTATCTGCCTGTATCATCTTACTAATACAGTTGCCCCAAAAAGAGACACCAGCTATTCAAATAATAAGACATGCTTGAGACATTACCTAATAAGCAAGTGTGCCAAGTCAACTGAGAATTAAGCTTTTTTAAGGGCAGTACAGAGGGTCTGACCAAGATACTGAAAAATTATTTAGACATAGTCAAAAGAAAATAATAGCATCATGAACTGTAATAAAACAATTGTTTGGTCTCTCAACGCTGGAAACCTCACTGGCACTTCATTTCTTGTCAAAGGTAACTATACATCTCACATTGCTGCAAGCATCTTTTCAGGTATTTAACTTGACCAGGTCTAGAGCATGCAAAAACATCTAACTCACATAAATACATATCTAACCTGTCAATATAAGACAAGTACTTGCACACTTGTTAACACAGCTCATTAAACTATCTTTCTTAGTGAACACCAAACAAAAAGAGATTACTGTCCTTCCCAGCATCAGCCATCCAATAGCTTTGTCTGACAGCTGCCTAACACAGTAGTGTTCTAGCTTGCTCCATGCTAATGGAGTTCCTTAGGTGTACAATTTTCTCCCATTATACTTCTTCCTGAGCCTTGGCTTTTCCAGTATTGGCTTCACACATTCAAATTGTCATTTTACCTCTTGTAGGTTGAGCTACCTTCAGCCTTCTGCACTGCCTTTTATATTTCAGGTCATTCAGTTCTTGCAACATTCTCAGCAATGAGTGTTTTCATCTATCACATCTTTTTTCAAGATTGAGACAGTCTATATTTTTACCCTTCAGTCTGAGGAGGTTTTAACAAGAAAAAGGATCAAAGCATTTCTGTAATTATTAATGTGTTCATTTGTTTTCTGGAGCAGAATCATCACACAACTTTACTACACAGATCAAATATAGAATAGCATCAATACTGCATGAAGTATACTCTCATTTATCCAAATCAAGGTTACTATTAAGTATGCTTATTGAAAAGTCATAATAAAGCTCTCAATTTACAGAAGCTGAAACTATGTAAAATTAAGGTTTATACATATATTCAGTCTACAAACAGGTTACCTGCCTTAATTTAAACAGGCTAGCTATAAAGTACCACAATGCCACAATTCGCTCCCTACAGCCTTTTAAAATAAAGCACTCTGGTTTTTAACCATTCAGAGGCAAAAAAATACATGCTTTTTAAAATGTAAGACTATACATATATGCATAACCTGTGGTGATTTGTAACAGGGGAAAAAAACCCAAATAACTTTCCTTTTTTTTAAATTTGAAGAATTTAGGACAATTTCATTTCAATAGTACATCATTGATGTAAAATTTAGTGATCTTATCAAGACACACAAGGACCAACTCTGTATGAAAACACATAGCTGTAATGGAAATGCTTTCAGAGCACACAGACAAGCATTAAAAGCTATTCAAGTTTACACAAAATATGAAGGCAAAAACAGCATATTTTTAAAATACCTTAGTTACAGAATTTTAGTAATTTGCAAGCTAAAAGAATTATCCACAGACTTTAGGTCCCTACTGAGTGTAGGGATCTGCTAATCAGTGATGCAGTCCATATAAAAAGTGCATTCTCCTGCTGTTATTACTAACAGTTGCTTCCTTTTAGATAGCAGAATGCAATTTCTAGGTCCTTGGAGATATTTGAAATGAAAGAAATATTGCAGATGCACAGATCATTAAACACAATTTAAGACAAAAAAAAGCATCTTGTGGTAGACCAGGAAAAAAATTAAACTCCACAGGTGATGCCTCAACAAAGCTACACAGCAGTTCTGAGACTCTTACAGCAAGACATAGGTAGCTCCATATATCAGTATACACTATAAACAAGTCAACAGGCGATGCAGAGAAAAAATTATTTTATACACAGGCACTAGAGAAATGAGAAATTTAATTTAAATAAAACTATACTAGAGCATCTAAAATATGAGAGCTTCTCGAAGATGAAATTATAAAAAGGAAAATCAACTTTCACAGACATGGAAAAATATAACAGCTGAATATCAAAATCTCAAAGTAAACTGAGGGGGATTTGTTTGTTTTTGTTTGAGTTGGTTTGTTTTGTGGTTTTTTCTTAAGTTTTTTTTTTTAACTGAGAAAGAGAGTGCATCTCATCTGTTAGTAGTTGCTTCACAGAAGCATAAGCTGCCATGACTAACCATCAGCAACCTAGAGAGCTGGAAAAAGAAGCTTTTACCTTTTTTTGTAATGTATAAACATTGCCCAAAAAATTTACAATGTTCCATATATTTCATTAAACATTCTGTCTGTCTTCACTGAACAGAAAGAAGGAGCTATGGTAACTTCAGAACTTAAGTGCACAAATCAAACAATCAGTTTGACAGTTTTGCTTAAAGGTGCATTTAGACAAACCTTTCAAATATGATTCACCTAATCAGTACGAGATATGCAATATTAAGCCTTACCGCTATAGATCAAGGACTATTACATTGTCTCCAGCAGTTACATGTGCTGTTGCTGTGCTAAGACTCCTTATACAGACTGAACTCTACAAAGATGCTATAAATGCCTTCAGTAACTGAAGGAAAATTACTGCAGAGATGAAACTAAATAAGGACGCCATTTCAGAAAACAAGCATTAAAACAAAAATGTCCAGGATACAAGAAGGTCCAACAGAAGCTTACAAAATCTGGTTAATGTGTATGAGTGCCTAGGAATGGAATTGCAGGTAGGCAAATACCTCGAGAATGTCTCACACCTACTGTATGAATGCACTCGTAAAAAAAAAAACAAAAAAAACCCGAGCCTCTGTGTTTGCTATTGCTGATGCTGCAGACACCTGGGATGCACATTCGAAACTGAGCCAGCAGTGGTCACTGTGCAGGCATCTGCTCACGGTCTGTGTCTGACAGACCTTTGGTGCTGTTTTGTTGTAGGTATCTCTCTAAGGGGACTTCGCGAGCGCACAAACGGAACACTTCACTGCCTTCAGAACTGGTTTGTTAATTTAATTTAACAAACCACTGCTTACTTCGCCTAGCACAGCTGGGCACCGCCTCTGCAGACACCTAAGGCAATATCTACTCCTGGTTCTTTAAGGCTAAAAATAAACATTCCAGATCTACAAGACGACAGCGCCAAGAACAAACGGGATGGCACTGCCGTTCGCGGAAAGGCCGCTCACACCCACGAGCACTAAAACCCTGACACGAAAACGCCATCAAAACCGTTGGCGTTTATGCATCGTTCATTTCCGGGCGTGAAAAACGCCCGTAAACCAGCTCAGTTTCGCGTTCCCAGAGCCAGGTCAGGCTCCCGCCTCCAAGCAGCCCGCCCACTAATTCCCAAACTTTCCACGAGTATTAGAGACGCCGCGGCCAGCCGAGGTCCGTCCCCAACTAGGAGGCAGCACGGGCAGCTCCATACGGAAAAACAAAACAGGAGCGGCCGTTCATGCGCCTCCAGCACTTCTCCCGGTTTCTCTTGCCCCCCTTCCGCAGCTCCTCCCGCTCCACCACCCCCCGCTGCCGCAGCCGGCTGCTCCGCGGGCACCGCCTCCCCAGCCTGCCCGCCTGACCGCCCCCGCGGCTATTTTTAAGCGGCCGGGCAGGTGGAGAGGCGGCAGAGTTGTCGGGTGGGCCTGCCCGGCCCGGCAGCGCCCAGGAGATACCGCCCGGGCCTCCTCCCTTGTGCGGCCGGCAGGGCGAACCCGGCCGGGCAGGAAGGCACGCGGCGGCATGAGGGCAGGCAGGCGGCTCTCCCGCGGCGCGCCAGGCCCGTACCTCCCCAGATGCCCAGCTTCAGCTGGGAGCTGTCCACATTCACCACGTAGTCGCCAAGGAAACGGTTCAGGACGTCCACGACCAGGGACTCAAACACCATCCTGCCTCCCGGCCGCCGCCGCCGCCCGGCAGCAGCGCCGCCGCCCCGGCTCCTGCCGCTCGCCGCCGGTCCGCCCCGCCCCGCGGCTCGAGGGGCCGGCCCCGCGCTGCCCCCGCCCCGCCCCGCCCGGCTGAGGGCGCGGTGAGGAAGGGGCGCGGCTTGTCCGAGGCTACGGCACCCGGTGGGGGCCGGGCAGCTCGGCCTGCCTCAGGCTTGTCCTTCGCAGGGCCGCTCCGTACGCGCGGTGTCTGCCCGCTCTTGTGAAAGTATGAATTGCCACAGAATGGGTCAGGTTGGAAGGGGCCCGACCTCCCTGCTCAAGGAGCGTCATCCTAGAGTAAATTACACAGGATGGCGGCCGTGCTGTCCTTGAATCTCGCCAGTGAGGGAGTCTCAACAACCTCTCTAGGCAACTTCTATGGGCAATCTGCCCTGCGCAGTGAAATTCTTTACTGCACGGTAATGGAGCTATTTCTCATGCTCGGGTGGAGCTTCCTGTACATCCGTTTCTATCCACTGCCTCTGGTGCTATTGCTCGGCACCACGGAGCAGAGTCTGGATCTACCTTCTTGGCACCTGCCCATCAGATACTTGTGGACATTGATAAGGTCTCCTCTCAGTAAACTCTTCTCGAGACTGAGCAGGCCCAACTCCCTCAACCTTCCCTCATCAGAGAGGTACTCCAATCCCTTCATTATCTTTTTGCTCTCCAATGAACCCATTGGTATGTCCAAGGGATTTAAGTGTGGCCATAGCCATAAAAGTTTTTTGAGTATTTTTCTCTCCCAGGCTAGGCAAATGTAGAAATTACTGCATCTCTTGAGCAGTTAAAAATGGCTGAGCTATTACTGGCATAATGGCTAAAACAAATTGAATTTATCTCTCTGAAGAGCTTGACTTCCAGGCTGTTTTCTGGCTTGAGTGTCAGCTGAATCACGTGGAAATAACTGGGCCGTGTTTGCCCTTAGTGGCTGTGCTGAGGACCTCTGCAGTCACAAGGATTTTTAGGGAAACTTCCCAGTCTGACCATTCACAAGACTCCCTGACAATCACACTCCCAATGCCAGTGACTTCCACTGCTGGGACCAAAGGCCTTTCACAGCAGGTGGCTTCAGTGAATGCTGAAGTGAACCAGCTGCTGGACTTCGTATATGCCTCACGTTCTGTCAGTGTTGCTGAACCTTTGTATTTAATATTAAAAATTAAACTGTTGAGGAAAAAGGAATGAGAAAACTGCCAGATGCTATACATCTTTTCATTAGTTTTTGCAGAAATAAAAGAATATTGCCTACCACGTCTGAACTTTCCTTTCACTATGGGATTTATAAGCCTGCTTACCACAACCTGCCGCACCAGCAATAATTTGCATCTACCCAATATGCAGAATAAAATCATTTTGAAATCAGTATCTTGATATAAAGAAATTTTTATCAGGGATCATGTTCTTTATGAGGACAAGGAAGGGAAAAGACATACTGAAGAATGATAACAGAAGACAAAAAATACACTGTCTTATTGAGGCTTAGGTTCCTCTGAAGTTACTTTGTATTTTTTGGAAAAATTACAATCTCAGCATTTTCAGTTCTTGGATTTAGCATCGTTTTCTATTGAACAACAGCAGTAATACAAAAAAAAAATAATTGGACCAATAAAACCAAAATGTGATCAGCAGCTTGTGCATGCCAAATGCCAAATGTAACTTTCCATGTTATGTGTATTAGTGTCCAAGCATTAATATACATACATGAGAATATCTGTGCAGCTGACTTTCTGTAAATTTCTTACACAAAGCCAGACATATTTCTTACAAGCTATCTCTAGAGAAAAGTGTGAGCACAAGGTTTTATTTTGTGACTTAATCATGTATCTTCCTATTTAGTTGTGGACAAGCTAGATGTTGAATCTACTCCCCTCCATTTACAATTCCAAAGTTGGTCTTTGGTGCTATGCATCTTCAGGATTATCTTTTACCAGTCCGTTTTCCAAAGTAATTTTATTTTGTAGATCTACAGGTCCTTAGGGTGTGTGTAAAATTTCTTTCTCTTGTTCAGATATTCTGGAGAAGGCATTCTGAAGTCAGGGGAGCAAGAGTGTCCTAGGTGGAGTACGATTTCTTTTGATCAAAGGGATACAATTTTTATTTTGTTACTGCAAAGAAACCTTTATGGTGTGATGGATTTTTGTAATTCTCAAAGTGTAGGTGAATCTTCCACAGCAATCAGCTAGGCTTGAAGCACTCCACTTCAGATAAACGCTTACTGCTGATGAACTGCTAGGCCTAGGGTAGGTGACAACGGACAAGCATGTGTTTCCTACTAATGACTCCTACCTACTTAGAAGTCCATAACTTTTGCAGATTCATCAAGGCACAGGGTTCCGTCTTTTTCCCCTTCACTCCTCTTTGTGTCCCACAGCTCACTAGCACTAGCAGGAGCAGTGTAATTTCAAGCGCAGGCTGGATCACTGTCTGAGAAGTAAGCATCAAACAGTAGGCCACCTGTGGGGCATCCTTCCAGTCCCATGAACCAAAGTTTCTCCCTGGCATTTCCAAAAAAACCTGGGGACTCTCTCTCACACATGACACAATCAGAGTCACCTGGACATCAGTTTTTTCACTTGAGCTCTTGATCTGTATATTCCTGCTGTCTCCATTGAAATCAATTAGCAGTCACTCTGCTTTTCCCATTTTTGTAACCAAAGCTTCTGAAGTGCTTGATGTCACTTCACACCTGTAACAAAGCTGTTTAACATGTGACTGGATGTTAGCAGCCAAGTTTCCGGGTTCCCTGCTCATAGGATTTCTGTAGGTTGAGCCCGAAGGCCTTGGTCTTCTCTATAATTCCATGTCAGCTTTCTGCTACCCTCTGTGTGAAGGCTGCTAAGACTTCTACTGAAGTGACTCAGCACCTCACAGGTCTGCCAGGATGGCAGGTCATCTTCAGGGCAAGTGTTGTCCTCTATTTCAGGACAATCACAAGCATCTTTCTCAGCCTCATGTTAGAATTAAGGAAAGTAGATTTGCTCATATTAAAACAAAAACAAACAAACAAAAACCTGTAAAATATGTTTTTCATTGGTTTTACTCTCCTCAAAAAACTTGTGACAATAATTTCTGAGTCTAATGAAGTTACGTAAGTATAGGCATACTGCCATGATTCTATACATTTTCATATTCGTAAATATGAGTGTTCTTATTCTTGTTTCTTCCATGTTGCAAATAGTCCTTTCAAAATGGTTTTAATTCAAAGAAGTATGAAATAATAGAGCAGGATGAACTCTGACCCTCCTTAGTGTGTCCCAAAACTCAAAAGCATTATCTTACAGGGCTTTCAAAATTTTTGAACTATTTCTTGGAGAATTTTAGAATATAACTGCAGCAAAACCACACACCACAGAGATGGCTTATTTCTAAATCTTTCAGTCACCTGGTTTTGAATCTCCTTCAGAATCAGCTGAATCATGGTGGAATGTTTGCTCTACTTACACAAACTTTTTCTCAAGACAAGGTGAAATGTGTAATCCTTCAATTACACATGCAGCAATGTAGTTACTGCTGAAATGTGTAGTAATCTTAGTAAGTCAGTTGTATTGAGCATGAACTGCTTACAGATTTTGAAACTGAAAGACAAAACCATATTTTTTTTTACCTCCTCATGCTCTGCATTAGCAATAAAAACTCCAAGGTCTTCTTATCAATAAAATACTTCAGCTAAATTTAAAGCCAGTTCTTGCAGTTCAAGGAACAAACTAAAGAGTAATTATATTCTTCCTGTCCTCATCAAAGGAGTGCATTCAGGGGTTTGCTAAACTAGAAACTTTAGAAGTCCAGTAGCCTTTTTATCACTATCACTTAGAAGACCCTGATCTTCAAGCTTTGTTCATATTTGTAGTCTAGCATATCAGAAGACAAAACATAATTTCTCTAATAGATTTGGCATATTGGAAGATGTAGTTGATTAAAAAATTTATGAAGTACCACACTTAACATTATGAATACTGTCTTTATACTTTATTTAAATATATTTAATTTACACCAGATATATTAATTTGCATTTAATTTTACATTTGTTAAATCATTCATAAGCACTGAAAAGCAATTTGACTTAGAAAGAAAATCAGAATTGGAAATACTTTGTTGGCATGTGCAAAGTAGTACGCATGTGTCTTACCATCTGGAAGTGGCATTGCAGAATAAATTTAAATCTGACACTGAGCATATTTTGTTACATGTCCTTGCCTTCTTCTTTACTGATCAAAGTATGTGTTAGGCAACACAAGGCATTATAAGTAAAGCCCTGATTTCAGTCAAAACATGTTTACTGTCAGAAATTACTGTTAATGGAAAAAATTTATCTTGATAAAGGGCACTATCTTCCCCTTGAGCAGATATGAAGTAAAGTAGATTACTTACATTTCTAGTAGGCATGGTTCTGTTTTATTTTCAACAGAGGTATTAGGATGAAACCCATCAACTGTTCCCAGAAGTTCCAGTGGAGTCTTACCTTACTTATTTTCATTCCTAACTCTTGTTTATGCTACTTCTTTACCTTTTTGTGGAACTTGTATGGCTATAGTCATACATCTTACTCAGTGAGAGGTGGCTGTACCTTGGCAGCAGATATCTCAGTTTAGTACCAGACATAACCTTGGGACAGGGACATGTGTTAGTCCAAGGAGAATGATTTCACCACAGTTGCTGATCCAACAGCAGGACGTTTCTTTATCTCACTTTGTTTTCAGCTGCTGTGTATCTTATCAGCTAGGAAGTACCACCAAGTTCCTCCCTCCTCTGCAAGGGTGTCACCAGAGCCTGGTCATGGTGTCCCACTCCACCCATCCTTTAGTTCCCCTGAGACTGTATTGTGTGTGAGAGGTCAGATATGTTGGCCACATTCCATCCAGAGAGCAGCAACTGTATATTCCCCTATTCTTTCCATACCATTATCTTTTTACACCATCATCTTCCCACACAAGCAGTATTCATGGATTTTGCAATTTATCTATCCTTCTTAAAGTAGGCTTTTATCCTGGGTTTACAAGTGATGGAAGGAGAGATGTTTTTGTTTGAGGTAATTATGTAGAATTTTTGTAAATTAGGAGTCTGCAAAAGGGGAGAAAAAAATCTGAATGGAGACTGAGACAATTTGGAGAGGTCCTACAGACATATATATTGGGGTTTTTTTTTAAAAAAATAAATACAAAAAACCCATGCTGATGTGCCGTTCCAAACCTAGGGATAATGGTTTCAGAGAGAAAAAACTTTTGACACTTTTTTAATAATAGCAGTAACTTTTTTCCATCAAATTGGTTTAAAGTATTTACAGTTTTGTACATACATATATCATGAAAAACCATTAGTCCATCCAAAAGCTCACAGATAGAGGATCCCTTTTTTGTTTTATACCTTTTGAGAGATACTGTCTCCACCCTTAGGTCTTGCTCCACTGCTTTTCTAGGTCTTTTATTACTGAAGCCTATCAAAGCATCTTTTTTAAGTATGCAGTTTCCTTGAATCCCAAGTATCATAATATGGACAAAAAAATTGAGTTAGAAGTGAAAAGGGAATGAGTGAAATGACTCCACAGTTTGAACACACAGTATGCTTCAGTATTAAAGCACTTGAAATGTTGAGACCTTTCATCCTTTGAATTGTTAGACCCATATCAAACGTATTTCTACTGTATTTCTCACAGGTTTTTGAGAGCTCTATCCTGATCCTTATTTTTCCAGTGTAGATAAAATATGGGGGAAGAACAACTCTAGGTTCCAAATGAAAACAAGAAGAAAAGTAAAATAGTAGGCAGCAAGTTTAGCAACTCACCTTAAAAGTGACACTTCCCTGGACCATCACACGTATTCTTAAGTTCCCAAATAGTCCAGTTTTGTAGTAGCTTTTTTTTTACTGTGTGTTTTTAGAAGAGCAGCGTTAGTGTCATTCTAAGTGATTCCCTTGTTAGCAAAGTAAACTGATGTGTTGCCACTTATTCCACTAGAAATGGCGTCTGGACCCCAGTAGGGCAACTATGAATACAAAAAATTCTAGTAATCTCTATTTGAGATGACAAATTTGCTCAGGAGAATGTGAAAATAAAATTATTCAGAGGAGACAGGCAATATTGATAGAACTGCTTAAGGCACACTACCTGATATTTTACGTGACACAGAGCTCTTTTTGACACAAAGGGCAGATATATGTTACTTCCTTAGTTTTATGAAATCAATTCACGGAACTCAATAATCATCCTCATATTTTTATTTTTTTTATTATAACACAGCTCTGTGTATGCAACCCCAGTGTACATTTCCACTGTGCTACACAGACAAATATCCACAACATGCTGCATATCCTGCTCAACATGTGGATTTGCCTCTGTTCATACATGATCTATAATTATTGAATGTCTTCTTTGTGTTTTAATTAAACACTAAGCACTAGTCTTCAGTGAAGCCAATACTTCTGTACTGCATTCTGTACTGCATTCCACTTCTGTTGTGCTACTGAACCTCAGTCAGGTGATACCATTGTGCTAATGCAGCTGCACACTGGTAATGCTCAAGGTTGATAGTAGCAGTAATAGTCAAAGAGTAGTCTGTATGCTAGATTTCATCTGTAAGACGCTTGAGTCTGCTAAAGTCATGCCTTGATGGGGGAAAATAGGAAGGGCGACAAGAGAGAAGGTGTGTGGTGTCAGATCTGAAGGTCAGCATATGGCTAAATATTTTTTCACCTGTTTCAGTTGACCAAACATCAAGGTTTAATCCCAGCTGGCAGCTAAACTCACACACACCTACTCACTTACTCCCCTGCAGCAGGATGAAGGAGAAAATCGCAAGTGAGAAAACTCATGAGCTGAGGTAGACAGTTTAATCAGTAAAGCACAAACCATGCACACAGGCAAAGCAAAACAAGGAATTTATTCATCACTACCCATGGACAGACAGGTGTTCAGCCACCTCCAAGAAGGCAGGGCTCCATCACACATGACAGTGACAAGGGAGGACCAATGATATCATTCTGAAAGCCTCCCTCCCCCCTTCTTCCTTCTTCTCCAACAGTGTATAGACTGGATTATCCCTTTGGTCAATTGGGTTCAGTTATCCTGGCTGGGTCTCCCAGCTCCTTGTGCATTCCCAGCCCACTCACTGGTGGGGTGCTGTGAGGAGCAGAAATGGTCTTTACCCTGTGTAAGCCCTGCTTGGAAGTAAACGTCCCTGAGTTAGCAACAATGTTTCCAGCACAAATCCAAAATATAACCTTACTCTAGCTACTGTGAAGAAAATTACTCCATCTCAGCCAAAAGCAAAGCACCGGAAACCCGACTCTTTGTCATGAAGTGTGTATTGCTGGGATTGTTTTGCAGAAAAGGGAGAGAGAGTGATAAAGTTTAAATGCTAGTGAGAAGTCTTAACCATAATGGAGACTCGGACTGTAAAGTTGGCATTTGGCTTTTACTCACAGAATTGCAGGAGTCAGAGCAAATGAGCAATTTTGCTGGTTATATGGAGGACACTTGGAATGGGAGAGCTCTCCCTGTTGAATGATGGAGGTGGCACCATCTGGTGGCTGTACGGAGAAGATTTCTGTGTTGTTTCCAACACACGTAGCGTTGGGTTGATGGGCTCAAGCATTTTATGACAGTTTATATCCAACAAATATAATATTGTGGGTAATATTAATAATTTTAAATTATTTTATGTCCCTTTTAAAATGAGGTGCACATGGAAAATTGTAACAACATGATTGTGAATTGTAACAACACAAAGGTAGTTGATTTTGGAGTTGGCCTTGGATAATTGCAGTGGAATTGGTGTTTGGAAAGCACCCTTGGCAGCACAGCAGTCATCTAGCATTGAATGGGTGTTGTCTATATGGAATTAGATAAAAACTGTGATTTTCCCGTGTTGTTTATTCTCTGGTATCACCTGAAAAGAGAAGACAGAACTGATTGCAAGTACATTCTTGCATGTTTATCTCTTGTCTACAGGACAAGTAAGACAATGTAGATACTAAAAATAATCTCTAGAAGTCATAGGGACTAATGCCACATTTGTGTCTCCTTTTGAAAAGTCATTGATATTGTAGTCTTTGGAGAGTCCCTGAAGACAGGCCGTTCCAAAATAGTTCTTCGAAGTCACATCTGAATGTGAACCATGACTATCCCTGCTGAAATGGGGTGTCAACTTAGGAATCTCTGCTCAGTCCAGAGAAACAAGAGCTATCATTGCTATGCCTTGCTTCCCAGTCTTTCTGCACTGTTGCTCACTTTGTGGTTCTAAATGAAAATACTGGGACTGCATGGATCAAGTGGCAAATCTGAATCCTGTAGTTCCTCTGTATGAGCTTTTTCATAAAAAATGGGTGTATGGACACTTCTACTCCAGTGGTCCTTCAGAGACACCTTGACAAATTAGAAGGCTCGGCAATCAATATGAAGTTCAACAAGGGAAAGGGCTGGATTCTGCACCAGGGATAGGGCAATCCTGGACATACAGACATACTGGGGAATGAGACAGCAGCCCTGCAGAAAGGAACCTGGGGGTCCTCTGACAGAAAGCTGAACCTGAGTCAGCAGTGCCCTGACAGCCAGGAGGGACAACCCTGTCCTGGGGGGCATCAGGGACAGCATCACAGCTGGGAAAGGGAGGGGATTGTCCTGCTCTGCTTTGAGATGGGGTGGCATCACCTCAAATCCTCTGTGCAGTTTGCACTGCAATATAAGAAAGACATTAAACTATTAGAGAGCGTTCAAAAAAGGACCACAAAGATGGTGAAGAGCCTTGAGGGGAGCCATGTGAGGAGTGACTGAGGTCACTTGGTCTGTTAAGCCTGGAAGAGACTGAGGACAGACCTCATTGTAGTCTGCAACTTCCCCATGAGGGGAAGAGGAGGGGCGGACATTGATATCTTCTGTGACTAGTGACAGGACTCAAGGAAATGGCATGAAGCTGAATCAGGTGGGGGTGTAGGTTGGATATTAGAAAATGGTTCTTTGCCCAGAGGGTGCTTGAGCACTGGAACAGACTCCCCAGAGACGTGGTCACAGCACCAAGTCTCCCTGTGTCAAGAAGCATTTGTACAATGCTCTTGGGCATACAGCATGATTTCTTGGGGTGTCCTGCATAGGACCAGATGTTGGACTTGATCCTTATGGATGCCTTCCAACCCATCACATTCTATGGTTCTGTGATTCTCCAATTCTGAGTCAGCTGGCTTAGAACTCTTTCATAAAGATATCACCCAGGTTTTTTTATGAATCTTATGTCCTGGATTGTACCATCTGTGTGATGCTCCTAGTTGATTTCTGACAAGTTGAGGTCCACCATAAAGACAACGGCAGTTGACTTGGAAGTGTCCATTAGTTCCTCAAAGAATAATTTGTCAGCATTATCGTCCTGGCTGGGAGGTCTGTAGCAGACTCCCACAATGACTTCCACATTATTCATTATTCCCCTGATTCTTACTCAGTGTCTCTCAGCTATGCCATTACCCACTGTAAGCTTCATACATTCTATTAGTGTCATTACATAAAATGCCACCTCCAGCCTCTTCTGTCCTGCCTGTAACCATCCAATAGGACACTCCTATCCTGCCATAAAAGTGATTTATTGAAAATATTATTTTCAAACTGAACAGGGTAGGTTTGAAGTAGTCACCATGCTAAAGAAAATTATTTTTTCATAAATTGTGGTATTTTATTATGCATGCATATTGGATTACCAGACCATTAACTTGGTTGTATGTGCACATTAGTTAATCTATTTTCCTAGAAATAAAGATCCTCGTCCATTTGCAGATCTAGCTTATTTATAATTAGCTGGCAAACCCTTGTGCCATTGTTTTGTACTCCTGTGTCTTCTGATGTTTTGAACCTCAGAATGTAGAGCCTTGTCACCCATTTCATGCCCCTGCTCAATTCTAGTTGATTTGGGCCTTGGAAGTTGCTTTAGAATTCTTCAAATTTCCCTTTCCACTTCTCCTAGTACTGCATTAAGGTTGACCTTCAGTATCCAAAAGCATACTGTGCTCTGAGTGTTAAAAGGGCTTAAGCCCAAAATGTGATTTACTTTGTTTTGATGTTTTTGTTGCTAAATCTAGTTTTTATACAAATTTAAATTACCAGTACCTATAGTACATTAGAAAGACTATGCATGTGTATCATAAATGGAAGTATATAATAAAGCATATGTGTCACTGAAAACTTACCAAATATATTCTTTTTAGCATCTATGCAATATAATTGCATTATCAATATTTTCCCCTAATTCCTTTTTTGTTGTTGTTGTTAAAACTTCATGTATGTTTTTTTGTAGATTTGGACCTGTGAGATATGAGAGTTTTTATTAAATTGGAAAGCAGTGGCATTTAATTTTGTGTTTTTACCAAAGAAGCATTTCAGTCTGAAGAAAAGTCCATTTTGTGGGTTTTTAGGAAACCAGAAGATGGCAGCAAGTGTTGATTAGAATTTTGTTCCACTGAACCTCTTCACACCTTCAGAGCAAATCAATATCCTTTGTAATGCAAGCATTTGCTTTGAATGTAATGTGTAAGAGAAAAGAGCTAATCTACATTTGTATCAGTACCATTATTCTTGCACAGGGAAGGAAGAGGGCTAATCCATTTCAAACAGATTTATCAATTTGAAAAGACTAATGCTGTGAGGGGCTGTCAATGTGTATATACCAAAGAAATAATGCAGTGATCTGTTGAGCACATAAATACAAACCCACATCTACACTGATGTTTTTCTCTTCTTACTGCCATCTCTGGAGTTTTTTGCAGCACATGTTTTCAAGATAGATGCTGTTTCTGAACAGGCATATCAATGGTTGAAAATATTAATGGTGATGGAAGATAACCTTTTACACGGATTTCAGGATAGTTCAGAATGAGGGTAGTACTTCCATGGATCTTTGTGGGAGCACTTAAAACTGAGGTCTAATTCTTCTCAGTGTAGCAGTTTGTTTCTAGTTTGGCAGGGGAGATAGGATTGAACCAGCAGATAGAAGTGCAAGCAGTTTAATGTTTTCTTTCTGGATTTTAATTTGAGTACTATGTATAAGGTTAGCTTGTGGAAAGATAGGGAAAAAAAAGAAAATATACTCCCTGCACAATTTAATTAGAACACCATGCTTGGTCAGAGCAACTCATTGGAATAATTTTTAATCCTTTCTTGAAACTACCTTCCGAGCCACACATTAAGGCTAGCTTTGAGTAGATATCTCAACAGATCTTTGTAAATTTCAGGAGAGGAAAATGCTCCCAACTTAATATGCTACCATGGGGAGCCAGTAGAAAAATACTATGACCCTCACAGATCATCAAATAGTAGTTCTGTCATAGTAGTATCCTTCAAAATGTTTAAATGTAATGAATTGCAGTGTAACTATTTTGATGTAAGGTTTAAGTATCATCAAAAGCGACCTGGAAGCCACTTTCAGTTTGAAAAGCCTGCTGTGTATCTTGTCTAATCTGGGCCTTCGTAAATGTGAAGAATCTTAATGTATTTATTTTCTCCTCAGACAAACCATCGCATAACTTTGATTATGTCTATTGTCTTAATTTTGTTTTTCTACTTTACCTGTTCAAGATCCACATGAGACATAAGTGAGGGAAGGAAATGAAAACAAAATGCAACAGTTGAATTGATAATAGTACATTTTTGCACATTGCATCATCATGTTCAGGAATTCATTTCACTTCTAAATAGAACAGTTGTGAAGCCTTTAATTATTTTTTCTCTGTCCAGTGGGTAGAGTGGTGGGGAATAAAAAGGACAAAACTTGTTAACTCCAAGGTAAACTAAGTAGCCGTGCTAAAATTATAGGAATAATAAGAAAAAAAGACCATATTTGTTGGATAGGTGTCTGTAAGAAATATTCTGTGTTACTCCCATCAGGGGAATGTTGGTAAGAATTGTTGAGGGCTCTGAATGCCATCCAGCTGGTAGAAAACCAGATTTAAAAAACAGTAGTTTGAAAAGAGTAAATAATCAAGTGTCTTATATGACAGTATCACCCATCAATATAATAAGATTGAGAAAGAATAAGGATTGTTATACCTGGGTATAAAAATAGGTGAAAATTAGGTATGATTTATTTCCAAAATTAAATGCAGTAGAGGAAGTGCCACAACCTCTTAAATTGGTCCTTCAAGACCTTTTTGGTTTAGAGACAAGTTAACAGATTTAGATAGGAAGTAATTACCCATTTTTTTTTCTGCTTGTTAATTGGTTTGCTCAGTTGAATCAGTTGGTTTGATTCTCTGGTTCACTGTGTGATTGATGAAACTGTGAGAAGCTTCTCTCTCTTCCTAATATAATAATGCTGTAACAATGATTTTAATTACCCCCAGTAAATATGCGGGTCTAAGAATGTGTTCTTTGATAACACATATTGTGACCAGCATTGTTTTTGGCAACATGGACAGGGGATCAAGTGCACCCTCTGCACCAAGATGGGTGGTATGTTGACATACTGGAGGGAAGGGATGCCATTCAGAGTGACTATGACAGGCTTCAGAGATGGGCCCATGCAAATTTCATGAAGTTCAACAAAGTAAAGTGTAAGGTCTTCCACCTGATTTGATGCAATCCCAAGCATAAGTACAGTTTGAGTGGGAAATGGATAGAGGGCAGCCTTGAGAAGAAAGATTTGGGTGTGTTTGTGGGCTAAAAGTTCATTGTGTGCCCACAGCCCAGAAAGCAAATTGTATCCTGGGCTGCATCAAAAGCAGCATTGCCAGCAGGATGAGGGAGGGGAGTCTGCCCCTCTGCTCTGGTCTGCCAAGACCCCACCTGCAGTGCTGCATTGAGCTTGTGGTCCTCAACCCGAGAAAGACACAGCTCTGCTGGAACAAGTCCAGGGGAGAACCATTAAATTGATCACAGGGCTGGAGCACCTCTCCCATGACCACAAGCTGAGAGAGCTGGGGTTGTTGTCTGGCAAAGAGAAGACTTCAGGGATAGTTTATAGCAGCCTTACAGCACCTGAAGACAGCCTGCAATAAAGTGGTAGAGGGATTCTTTACTAGGGCTTGTAATAGTAGGACAAGAGGAAATTGCTTTGAGCTGAAGAAGGTTTATGTTAGACATTGGAAGAAGTTCTTTACTGGTGGCGAGGCACTGGAACAGCTTGTGCTGAAATGCTGTGTATGCCCTGTCCCTGACAGGGTTCAAGGCCAAATTGGGTGGGGCTCTGAGCAATGTGGTCTGGTGACAAGGGTTGATTTCTTTGAAGCATGCTTCTTGCACCACAGTGGGTTCACAAAGTTCATTCATTTACTTGAGATATTTCCTTGTGCTGTTCAGTTAACAGGTGGAACAAGAGATAGGTAATTGAGAATGAGTGTCAAGTAGTTTCAAGATTCCTAGTTCATAAAGTCGATAGCTCTTTGTGTGATTCTATTTGTCTCTTTACAGCTGACGTGGTTTCTGGTCTCCCTCTTTACTGATCTTAAATATAACAACATTTATTACTCAACAAATATCACATCTACACTAGCTCTGTTGTGTTTGCTTCTGAGCAACTACAAAATTGAAGAAATGAAAACAAGTTAGACCTTGATTTTGAAGGCATATTTTTTCTAATGTGAAAAATAACATAACCCACATAATAAATTCAAATCAGTGAAGCATAAGAACATCTCCCTTCATTTCTTAACTATATGAATGATGGATTCTGATGTCTAGTAATGTTTCATTGTTCTGTCTCTTCTATTTTTGGTTTACCTTATCGATCATTACCATTATTACTCTCTAACACAGTCTTTCCTATTCCCATTCAAATTAATTTCTTATTACACAGTGGAATATAAAACCTCTGGAGAATGATTCACTTTTATATTATCACAATTGCTTTTTGAATTACTTAATCGGTAGGGCAATAATGATATGAGCAAATGCACCACAGCTTCTGTTGTTATTCAAAGACATCTACACAGAAAATGGGTTTTACCACCTGAGAATATGATACGTTTTAAAATAAATTTTAAAAATATTTTAAGATGCAGATGTTCCATTAAATGTATGCCAGTGACATTGGAACAAATTTATCATCTCTAGATTCACTACTGAAAAAACTATAAAAGATTTTTTTCTTCACAGACTGTAAAGAAGCGACAAAAACCTAGAAGGCCCCTTTGGCTAGAACTAAAACTCTTCTGTATTTTCTTGATACCAAGTTAATCTCAGTGAAGAGGTATACTTTAAGAAACAATACTATTGTATGAACATTCACATTTTTTGTGCTTTTTTCCCAGTCTGCCAATTGCAAGAAGAAATTTCAAGTCTGCAGCCCAAATGTGTTTTAAAGCCTTGTGTTATTTTTTTAATCTCTTTAATAACATACATTTTTCATTTTAAATACATTTCAGTTGCCCACATCCCAACAAAACTTTGTTGCAAACCATCAGTCATTTCACTTACTGTACAAAAATTAATGTCCTTACACAGCTACTGACTGCCTAAGATTTTCCTCCATTCTCTTTGTATCTACTTCAAGTATCTTTTCATTTATCTTGTTGGAATTCTTTCCTAAATATTCAAGGTTTCAAAAGCATGAGAGAAGTTCTCTTATGTAGTCTAGTAATGTATTTGCAACTTCAGTACTGGTGTCTCCTGTTAAGCAGTTGAGTACTGTATAGTGCATAGCTTACAAATAGCAGTAACTTTTCTTCAGATAGATGTGAGACCAAATGAAAAACAATATTATTAATCCTCTTGCTTTTAAAAGCAAAATTCTTTTCACTGTTTTATTTAAACAATTTCCATGTATTTTTAGTGAGGAAACAAATTTGGAAGTTCCACTTATTGATTTTGTAGGAGGATCATGCTGTTGTCAGACTCCAGAATGACAGAGAAGTTATGCTGATAGGAATATTATAATGAAAATGGGTGAGGACCTGATTAGTTGCAATTTCCTTCTTTTTCACGTCACTTTTATTTCTCAGACTTGTCAGCTCTGTTATCCCAGCATTGTTTGGCATTTGCAGGTTGTTTAATTACTAAAAATTGATAGTAAGAAGTAGCTGACATTTGCTAGGTCCCTAAGTTGCCTTTGTTTGATCCTTTTAATAGTGTTTTAACCCTATTCTGTCTTTACATGCATTTTTGGCAGTTCCTGCAGTCACTTTGCTCACAAAAGAATTTTGGTTTGTTCTGTATGCAGTTAATGAGGTAGCTCCACTTCAAACCTCCACAGGCTGCACAGACACAGTTCCCTCACCCTGGCCTTCATCACAAGTTTCAGAGGAATCCCAGATCCGGTGCCTGAAGCCTTTCCTTCCCTTCCTTCTCCAGTGACTTTGGTGCCTACAGGGCAATTTCTCTCATATGTTCTCACTCCTCTCTTTGAGCTGCTTTTTGTGTAGCAGATTTTTTTCTCATTTCTTAAATAAGTAATTTCAAAGGCACTAGCAGCATCAGTGATGGGCTCTGCCTTGGCTTGTGACAGGTTCACCTTGTAGTTGGTATTGGCTCAGTCAGACATGGAGGAACATTCTAGTGCCTTCACTCATGCCTTTAGCCACCCTGCTATCAAAATCTTGCCATGCAAACCCAATAAACAGTATTAAAAAATCTTTGACACCCTTAGGTTGAAATATGTCCAAGTCATGTTTTAGGAATACATAATTCTGGGGCTTTCAAGTATTGCTACACATTAATAAATTATAAATATATGCAAATAAATAGTTGTTTAGAGTTTTATTTCAACATGTTTTGTTGATCTTTGTATATAAAATAAGTATTTATAAAATAAGATAGTATATATTTTATAATTTTAAAACAATAATAACCATATATATGTATAAAGGATGCAGCACAAGTCTTCTGAATTAACAACTGTTATTCATAAATGAAACTGAATCTAACAATGCTTAAATGGAAACTTTGGAAATTTGTCATTTATATTAGGTAATTCCAAGTTGAACATTTACAGAACCACGTGAATAAGTAACACGCAATTACATCATTAATGACATTAATTCACCATAGCAATTTGAGCAACTTTCAGATTTGTTTTACAAAGAGAGAGAGTGAGTCAAAACTGAAGGACTTTAGCTGTTAAAAGTTGTTTGAAGCCCATTGAGCATGAACCAGACTACTGAATAATGCAGACAAGATAATGAACTGGAGACAAATGAGCCCAAGCCAACCCCTGCTGAGTGCCAGGAGAATATGTTTATTCAGTAGATTTATTATCTTAACATCTTTTCGAAGTGACCTGCAATTTAGAGAAAAAAAACACAAAATATTTATAATCTGTGTATTTTTATTTGTAACTGCAGGACAATATTACTTTTTGTCTTGGGCAGATGTGAGTAGTTGTCTATTAAAGAAGGTAGAATCAGTTTGCTATATTATTCTTTCAGGTATATGAAAGTAATTAAGAATTTGACTAGGAATCTCAGTCAAATATGTTCTTGGACAAGCAGTTAAGACCGGTAATTTATCTTCAGAGCAACAAACCCAGAAATTTCTGCAAAGGTTGATTTTTGAGACAGCCTCTCTTAGAAAACCTTGCTTTATAAACATTGTTACCGTTATTTGTTTCATGTGCTACTGTTCTTAAAAAGAATGCAGGAAAGAGTTGCTTAATACAGAGTACAAGGACTTTCATATAGAATTATCATGTAACCATATTCTTGAATTCTTTAAGTATTAATGTAACTGGCTACATTAAGATTCATTCATCAGAGTATGTGCTGGGTAGAAATGCCTTCACTTTGCTCTTCAAAAGTAGAGTGAAATTAATAGTATTTTTTATTCTCTTTTTTATTAATTTCACTTCAGTGATACATTATTTGGAAAATGAAATATAGAATTTTAAACATAAAATTCCATGCATATATTTATTTAGTTATATAAAGCACATAATAAAGCATTGGAAAGCATAAAGGTATTTCAGATTCAAATGTCAGTTCCATATTTTTTTCTTTTAACTCCATGAACTACATAATGTCCACTGCTTTATAGTATTTTCCACTCTCAGGCAGCTCCTAGGTGTACACCATCTTCCTCTCCAGTTCCCAGAAATGCATCCTTCCCAGCAGTGGGACTTTTGGCCAAATAAAAAAAAAAAAATAGCAGTTAGATGTTTTACTAATTAATGGTTCATCAGCAAGAGATTTGGTCATGAAGGTCTTGAATGGGTCCAGGAGGTAAGTTTTCTTCACATTCCATTGTACACTAGAACCATATTTCCATAAGTATATGAGATTAGGCCTAGGATTTTATATCGTCAGAGAAAATCTGTTGCACAACATCTTATTTTTTGAGAACATAATTTAAATTATATGGTTTTGGAAGTAAATCCTTAATTCTTCTTTCCTAGGCTTAGACACAGAATTTATAAACAAGACATATGCAAGGATTGCAATAACACAGTTTTTTTCTGCTGCTAGTGCTAAAAGAAGCAGAGAGTTATGTAATTTCTTCGCTACACTTTCAACATCCAGTGAAACCTGAAATACTTCTGCAGTTAGTTGACTACCTTTGTAGACAAAGGGAGAGCAGTGAAAGGTTATTTACAACTTCAGAAAGTTGTATGACACTATCTCTTATAGCATCTTCATAAACAAGCTGGCAAAGTACTTTCTAGTAAAGTGGACAGTGAGACAGATTGGAAACAGGGTGAGTGGCCAGGCCCAAAATATTTTGTGATAGCTAGTGGTTTACACAGTGGAAAATACTGGGGTCAGTTCTGTTTCACATGTAATCCGTGGCCTGAACAGAGTGCACCCTCAGCAAGTTTGCAAAGGAATCGAAGCTGGGACAATTAGCAAAAACATCAGATGGACTTTGCCATGATGGAGAATTGGGCTGTGAATAATCTCATGATGTGCAAATGGGGGTAAGAGAAAGATTTGCCTCTTGAGAGAAAAGCACCAGGACATTCTGTGGACTGTTCAGCTGCAAAGTATTTTTGCAGAAAAAAGACCTGAGGGACAGTGGACACTGAGTCGAAGATGATCAAACAGCCTGTGGAGCTGCAATATGCCATCTGTTTTCAGCAGATTGAGTGAGGTGATCCTTCCTCTCTGGTCAGCATGGGTGAGGTACATCTGGAGTTCTGGGTGCAGTGCTGGGCTCCCTAGTAAAGAAGAAATACAAACATACTGGAGTAAGCCTGGTGCAGGGTCTAGAAGGTGATAAAAGAACTGGACCATCTTCCATGTGAGGAGAGACTGAGAGAGCTAGAACTAAACAGCCCAGAGAGATTGGCTCAGGGAGATCTTAAACACGTGTGTAAATGATATATGGGAGAGAATGAAAAAGAGGGAGCTAGGCTCCTTTTACTGCTGCCCACTGACAAAACTAAATACTATAAGCACAAATTAAAAAAACCCATGAGATTTCTTCTGAACATAAAAATATTTTTATATTATGAGGATGGCCAAACAAGAACAGAGTTTGCTCTGAGAGGATGTGGAATTTTTTTCTGTGAAGATATTCAAAACCCAGCTGGCCTCAGTCCTGGACAGCAAGATCTTGGTAACACTAGTTGAGTAATAGATTCCAAGAGATGATCTCAAGAAGTCCTTCTCTGCCTTAATGATTCTTTGATTCTGGCAGTTTTTGGGAAAAGCAGGAACAATATGCTTTTTTCCTTGCTTACATGCAGTGACTGTGGTGCTATTTTTTTTAATACTAAATTCTCTGGGTAGTGGTCATATAGGTATTTATGAGGGCCTGGTTTGGTGGTAGGAAGGAAGAGGAGAAGAACAAGGAAAAGGATGATGTCTTTAGTTCATTCTTTGTTTATTCTGCACAGGAACATCACCAGTTTTTATTAATATGACACATATTTCAGTTTATTAATGGTATTCTACAAGTTTGTATGAGCCTGTATATACTGAACAATTAATACATTTTAATATCTTAAGGAGAAGGTGTTATTTTATCTGTCACTGAACATGTATTAATAAATAATCATGCATACAAGCATATTAAACCATGGAGAAGAGTAATGAGTTATTTTCAAGTCCTGGCAACCAGCAGGATTCAATTGGAATATACTGTTTGGCCTACTTGGCCTTGCTAAAACTTTCAAAGAAGGGTCAGCATGTCCTTTTTAATCTGTTTCTCAAAGAACAGTAGTAAATAAATGAACATGAGATTGTTGGGTATGACAAATTAATATGCACACTGACAACTTATAAACACAGCATTGCTTAGGGAATTACTATATGAATATATACAAGCAATTATATGTTTTAAATTATTTATTTCATTTTCTAAATAATATACCACCAAAGTGGAAATTCATAAAAAAAGAGAATACAAATACAATATTATATCAACTTTTTACAGAATTTATTAAGTGGAGGGCCTCTTAATGAGGAAATTAATGAATGAAGCAGTTCATTATGGCTAAGCATTCTTTGTTGTCGTTAAGAATTTGCTGGCATAGACCTGTTATAGTCAGTTTAATTATTATTAATATCTTATCTTGAATTCCATCTCCATTCAGATCTGAGAAACAAATGCAAACTCTATTACATGATCAAAGTTCATAAAATAGGGTAAGCCACTGATGACCTTATATTTTATTCATTTTCACATTCATATTTATCAGTTTTATAAGAACTAATGTCAATCTTTCAATAGTTTTAAAAAACACATTTATTCATGGTATGTTATAAAACCTCTCGTTCTTCATAGAAGCAGGATCTTCTGTTCAAGATGAACAGCTTTATTACCTTTTTTCCAGTGCAGTAACTACCATTTATAATCAATTTAAATAAAGATAATCTACTCTAAGATTTACTCCAAGTAAGACTTACTAGACCATCTAATTTAAATTGATTTTATTTAGCCAAAGAACTCATAAACATCAGTGCAAATTGTACTTCAGATGTAATCAAGGATTAATCTGTCAGTTCTGTGGGGTTTTTTCTGTGTGTGTGTGTGTCCATGAATTGATGAATGGGGAGTATTTTTTAAATAGTTTGTGTTTCAAAAGGCCTGTAAGTAATAATTGGCCCACAGTTTCCGGTCTTTGACCATATATGGAATCAATAAAGTCTCATCCACTGATGAGCTAATAGTTCAAACTAAAATAGTTCCCATGCTGTCTTTGACTGTGGTTACATTACTATTATCATTTTATTCTCTAATTTCCTTCACAAAATACCTTACAAAACTGTGCAGTCAGACTCTCCATCTCTAATTCCTCTTCCCTTCAAGCCTCCACCTTCCCAGAGAATTATAAGTCTCAAAAGAATGAAATTTCTTTGGCTTTCATTAAACATGAAACTGAAAGAAGTGGATGGCTTGTGATAATTGAAAGAAAAATTGAGTTCTTGTATGAGTCATGGGCTC
This sequence comes from Cinclus cinclus, assembly GCF_963662255.1. NCBI lineage: Eukaryota > Metazoa > Chordata > Aves > Passeriformes > Cinclidae > Cinclus > Cinclus cinclus. The sequence continues at coordinate 50,492,471 of NC_085084.1, forward strand.
TAGAGAATGTAGAAAGAAAATCTGTAGTGTTCCAGCTTCAGTGCTTCCATTGCTCACACAACACTTTGTTTTCTCTTCCAGAGTTTCAAAACAAATTGTTTTGCCATTCCTACAAAATTCAACATATGGGATTATTTGAAAATAAAAACACAAAAAAATTTCATCTGGTTCTCACATGTTGTTGGGGGTTGGTTCTTTCCCTTTTCCCTCTGTGGAATTTTCCCCATTGTTATGCTAAGATACCTGTTGACTGGGCCCTGGTGACAAAGGAGAGGGGAGAGAGGAGTGAAACCCCTCGATATCCAAACATCCAGAAGAGCAGACAGAAGGCTCTGGCTCGGCACCATTTCCCCCGTGGAGTTCGGACGAGAAGGACAATTGCCACCTCTGTCCCATCCCTGCCATCCCAGCACTGGGAGTCATCCTCACTGCTGTCAGACCCTGCCCTGCTGCCTTCTCGCTGTAACCTGCCACCATCCAGCACTCTGCTGAGCACCAGGACCCACACCGTGAGCGGAGAGCTCTCTCTCCATCTCTCTCTCCCCCTGGGACAGCTCTGCCATCACCCCCAGCCCTCCTGCGGCTCTGCGGGACCCGCCCGCCCCCAGCACCGGGAACTGCAGCTCAGGGAAAAGGTGCCTGCAGCCAAAAAACACTGGGACTGAGTTACTGTTCTGTTTGTGGGTAATTTCATAGCTGTTGTTGTTCTTGTTTGTCTTGTTAGATATACTAGTAAAGAACTGTTATTCCTATCCCCATATCTTTGCCTGAGAGCTCCCTTAATTTCAAAATCATAATAATCTGTAAGAAGGAAGGATCACATTTTTCAGTTCAAAGGGAAGCTTCTGCTTTCCTTACCAAACACCTGTCTTTCAAACCAGGACACATGTATTAATATAACACAACAGTAGTGTGAAGATAAAAATACAGTCTTGTAGAACCTTTATAAAAGCCAGACTCTAAGGGGAATTGGGATCTGCAACTTCTTTTTTAGGTAACTTCTAATAATTATTAAGATGTTATCAAAATGAAAACAGTGAATCAATACTGTACATTCTCTTTAACTAGAATGTCCTTTCCATATCACTATTTGAGAATAGGAACTTGACCAATCCAACTGAAAATGACTTTACCTAAATTTACCTACACTGGGAACATTTTCTTGGCCACAAATATTTGTGCTGTGCTTTATTGATTTTGTGATGTGCTCTTCAACGCCAAAATGTTGTGAGTTCAGTTTAACTTGTCTCAACTGTGTTTGGAACCAAAATCTGCTGCAGTACTTTAAATCATTCTCTAGTGTGTGGGGTTTTTTTCCTAAAAGGGAAGAATTTCAATTTTCCTAACTGCTTGAAAACTATCCTGTACCACTTCAAATCCCTACAATAGCTAGAAACATGGGTATCTCATCAATGTATAAATCTGTGAAGCCAAAGTAGTCTGTATGAATGAAAGATTTGAAATATGGCATTTTAATTAAGACTTCCCATAGGTTTTTGGGGTCATATGTTTAAAAGCATGTGATGTAGATGAACATTATGTCTTTCAGTAGTCTCCACTACTTCATGGAGTACTCATGACTTAATGAGTCTAGCCTTTTGAAAAGCACCCTCTATCATATTTATGAAGTTGTCTGTCCTGGTTTGAAGGACAGGTGTTTGCCAAAGAAAGCAGAAGCTTCCCCTTGGACTGAAAAAAAATTGTGATTCTTCCGATTATTATAATTTTGGAATTAAGAGAGCTCTCAGGCAAAGATATGGGGATAGGAATAACAGTTCTTTACTAGTATATCTAACAAGACAAACAAGAACAACAACAGCTATGAAATTACCCACAAACAGAACAGTAACTCAGTCCCAGTGTTTTTTGGCTGCAGGCACCTTTTCCCTGAGCTGCAGTTCCCGGTGCTGGGGGTGGGCGGGTCCCGCAGAGCCGCAGGAGGGCTGGGGATGATGGCAGAGCTGTCCCAGGGGGAGAGAGAGAGATGGAGAGAGAGCCCTCCGCTCACGGTGTCGGTCCCGGTGATCAGTAGAGTGCTGGATGGTGGTAGTTCACAGCGAGAAGACAGCCGGGCAGGGTCCGATGGTGGTTTCCCGACGCTGGGATGGGACACCGGCGGCGATCGTCCTTCTCGTCTGAACTCCGCGGGGGGAAATGGGCGAGACCCAGCCTTCTGCTTCCTCTTCTGGCTGTTTGAATCTCACGGGGCTTGCTTCTTCCCTCCTGTCCCCTCCCCCTTGTCACCAGGGCCCAGTCAACAGGTATCTTAGCATGACAATGGGGAAAATTCCACAGAGGGAAAAAAAAAAAAGAAAGAACTAACCCTCAACATTATCCACCCCGAATTTTCCCCTACCATCATGCCAAATCAAATTAAAAATCTTCAAATTATAGACATCCATACAGTTACAGATACAGGCACAGTATTGTAGGTAGTTCACCCTAAAACAAGGTCTCCTTGGGGTATGCATCTGGTCTTTCCATCCCTTTGCATGATCCACCAGGTACACCCTGGCCCTTGAGCAAAAACCACCCCCTGAATTGGATTGTCTTTGCTGGAGGCAGGGTTCACCCAAACAGTTTTTCCTAGCATACCTCTCATATGCACCACTGGAACCTTGTCCCCATCTGGTGTTCTCAAGGGCTCAGACTGGGCAGGGCCTGCTCGATTAGTGGAACCTCGGGTGTTCACTAACCATGTGGCCTTTGGTAGATTAATCTCCCAGTTTTTGAAAGTCCCCCCACCCAGTGCCTTCAAGGTGGTTTTAAGCAGCCCATTGCACCGTTCCACTTTCCCAGCCGCTGGTGCGTGATAAGGAATGTGGTACACCCACTCGATGCCGTGTTCTCTGGCCCAGGTGTTTATGAGGCTGTTCTTGAAATGAGTCCCATTGTCTGACTCAATTCTCTCAGAGGTACTATGTCTCCAAAGGACTTGCTTTTCCAGGCCCAGGATGGTGTTGCAGGCAGTGGCATGAGGCACAGGGTAGGTCTCCAACCATCCAGTGGTGGCTTCCACCATGGTCAGCACGTAGCGCTTGCCTTGGCGTGTCTGAGGCAGTGTGATGTAGTCAATCTGCCAGGCCTCCCCATACTTATATTTGGACCACTGCCCCCCATACCAGAGGGGCTTCACTCGCTTGGCTTGCTTGATGGCAGCACATGTCTCACAGTCATGGATAACCTGGGAAATACTGTCCATGGTGAGATCCACCCCTCGGTCTCGTGCCCACTTATAGGTAGCATCTCTGCCTTGGTGACCTGAGGCATCGTGGGCCCATCGAGCCAGAAACAACTCTCCCTTGTGTTGCCAGTCTAAGTCTATCTGTGACACCTCTATCCTTGCAGCCTGATCTACTTGCTCATTGTGTTGGTGCTCCTCATTAGCCCGACTCTTGGGGACATGGGCATCTACATGACGGACCTTTACGGGTAGCTTCTCTACCCGACTGGCAATGTCTTTCCACTCATCAGCAGCCCAGATTGGTTTTCCCCTACGTTGCCAGTTAGCTTTTTTCCATCTTTCCAACCAACCCCACAGAGCATTGGCTACCATCCATGAATCAGTGTAAAGGTAAAGCTTTGGCCACTTCTCTCTTTCAGCAATGTCCAGGGCCAGCTGAACGGCTTTGAGTTCAGCAAGTTGACTTGATCCACCTTCTCCTTCAGTAGCTTGTGCAACCTGTTGTGTGGGGCTCCATACGGCTGCTTTCCACTTCCGGTTCATCCCCACGATGCGACAGGAACCGTCAGTGAAAAGAGCGTAGTGAGTTTCATCTGCTGGCAGTTGGTTGTATGGCGGGGCTTCATCAGCCCGGGTCACTTGTTCTTGCTCCTCTTCATCGGCAAGACCAAAATTTTCACCTTCTGGCCAGTTTGTAATTATTTCCAAAATCCCAGGGCGATTTGGGTTTCCAATACGGGCGCGCTGTGTGATGAGGGTGATCCACCTGCTCCATGTGGCATCGGTGGCGTGGTGGGTAGAGGGGACCTTCCCTTTAAACATCCACCCCAGCACTGGTAGTCGGGGTGCCAGGAGGAGCTGTGCTTCTGTGCCAATCACCTCTGAGGCAGCTTGAACTCCTTCATAAGCAGCCAAGATCTCCTTCTCTGTTCGGGTGTAGTTGGCTTCAGACCCTCTGTAACTTCGGCTCCAGAATCCCAGAGGTCGGCCTCGGGTCTCACCAGGTACCTTCTGCCAAAGGCTCCAGGACAAGCCCTTGTTCCCGGCTGCAGAGTAGAGCACATTCTTCACCTCTGGTCCCGTCCTGACTGGGCCGAGGGCTACAGCATGAGTGATCTCCTTGATCTGGGCAAAGGCTTGCTGCTGCTCAGGGCCCCAGTGGAATTCGTTCTTCTTCCGGGTGACCAGGTAGAGAGGGCTCACGATCTGGCTGTACTCAGGAATGTGCATTCTCCAAAAGCATATGGCACCTAGGAAAGCTTGTGTTTCCTTCTTGTTGGTTGGTGGAGACATCGCGGTGATCTTATTGATGACCTCAGTGGGGATTTGGCGCCGCCCGTCTTGCCACTTTACTCCCAGGAACTGGATCTCTCGGGCAGGACCTTTGACTTTGCTCCTCTTGATGGCAAAACCGGCTCCCAGCAGAATCTGGATGATCTTTTCTCCTTTCTCAAATACTTCCATAGCCGTGTTCCCCCACACAATGATGTCATCAATGTATTGCAGAAGTTCTGGAGCTTCACCCTTTTCCAGTGCAGCCTGGATCAGTCCATGGCAGATGGTGGGGCTGTGTTTCCACCCCTGGGGCAGTCGGTTCCAGGTGTACTGCACGCCCCTCCAGGTGAAAGCAAACTGAGGCCTGCACTCTGCTGCCAGAGGAATGGAGAAAAATGCATTGGCAATGTCAATGGTGGCGTACCACTTTGCTGCCTTGGACTCCAGCTCCTACTGGAGTTCCAGCATGTTTGTCACCGCAGCGCTCAGCGGTGGAGTCACTTCATTCAATGCACGATAGTCCACAGTCAATCTCCATTCTCCGTCAGACTTGCGCACAGGCCAGATGGGGCTGTTGAAGGGTGAGTGGGTTTTGCTGACCACCCCTTGACCCTCCAGCTCACGGATCATCTTGTGGATGGGGATCACGGCATCTCAATTTGTCCTGTACTGCCGGTGGTGCACTGTGGAGGTGGCAATTGGCACTTGCTGCTCCTTCACCTTCAGGAGTCCCACTACAGATGGGTTCTCTGACAGTCCAAGCAAGGTGTTCAATTGCTTAATGTTTTCTGCCTCTACAGCAGCTATTCCAAAAGCCCACCTGAGTCCCTTTGGGTCTTTGTAATAGCCATTCCTGAGGAAGTCTATGCCTAGAATACATGGTGCCTCTGGGCCAGTCACAATTGGATGCTTCTGCCACTCCTTCCCAGTCAGGCTCACCTCAGCCTCCAGCAAAGTCAATTCCTGTGATCCCCCTGTCACCCCAGCAATAGAAACAGGCTCTTCCCCCACATGTTCTGATGGTATTAGGGTGACCTGTGAACCAGTGTCAACTAATGCCCTATGTTTTTGTGGCTCTGATGTGCCAGGCCATCGGATCCACACCGTCCAAAAGACCCGGTTTTCCCGTGCCTCTCCCTGGCTAGAGGCAGGGCCCCTCTAGCACTGGTTATTATTTCCTTCCTGGGCATACATGTTGGAGGTTCCCTCAAGGGGATCTGACAAATCATCCTCCCTTTTGTAGTACCCTACATCTTGGTTATGGGAAGTTGAGGCTACCTTCACTGTAGTGGTGCTCCTTTGGTTAGTGTTTCCCTCCCTGAGTTGACGCACCCGCGCTGCCAGGGCAGAAGTGGGTTTCCCATCCCACCTCCTCATGTCTTCCCTATGGTCACGCAGAAAGAACCACAGGTCAGCTCGTGGGGTATATCCTCTCTCCTTAGCTGGGGGGCGTTGGGCTCTAACTCTGGCATCTGTGACTCGCACTGGTGCTGCATTGACCTTCCTCATCTCCTCCCTCACCCCTCTTATCTCCTCCTTGAACTCCTCTCTGAGTTCCCTAATCACGGCAGAGACCTGAGCCTGCATTGGGCCGTTCATTATACTCTCAAAATTCCTGAGCTTATTGGCAACAGAACCCACTGTCTCGTGGTTGGTGTCAGCATTAATGGCTGCAATGAATGTGGTGTATTGAGATGGCCCCAGGTGTGCCAGATTCCACAACATCTGTCCTGTGCACCTGACCTTGTCGGGGTCATTGTCATGTTGTCCACCCCTCCCAAAGTGTATCTCCAGTATTGCCACTTCTCTCAGCTGTTGGATCCCCTCCTCAGCGGTCTTCCAGCGCATTCTATGGTGGTGCTCCTGCATTCTCTCTCTATGGACAAACCTCTCTCTTACACTCATTAAAAGCCGCTCCCAGAGGGAAAGGGGGCCTGGTTCCCTTACGAATATGTGATCCACACCTGAGTCCTGGGTCAGGGGTCCCAAATTCCTTGCCTCAGTACCATCCAGCTGCACACCTGTACCCATAAGGTCCCAGACCCGCAGTAACCACCTTGTAAAAGCCTCACGGCCCCTTCGTACAACATCTTTACGCAGATTACGGAGACTCTCGTACAACAGGGACTCTGTGACGATCTCAACCTCTGGCTCCCCTGCTGGTTGTGAGGGCCCTGCTTTCTGGTCCTTATTATCCAGGTGCTTTGTTTTCACCTTAGACTTTCTAGTTTCCACAGGGGCAACTGCTGCTGGCTGTGAGTTCCCTTGCAGTTCAACTGGAACCTGGTGAGATGTAACATCTGTGGGTTCCACTGCTGCACCATCAGGTTCTCCCTCTTTAAGGCAGAGGGAGAGTTTCTCAAGAGCTGGGGAAAGGTACTCCTTCAGCATTTGGCCCATCTCCTTCACTAGAAACCCCACCCACTCTGGATGGTTCCTTTCTGAGGTGAGCTCTGGGGCAGAATCAGGCTCAGGGGCAACATCCTTAACCTCTGGGGCAGAATCCTTAGTCTCTGTGGCAGGGGCAGGGTCAGGCTCTGGGGCAGAATCCTTAGTCTCTGGGGGAGAATCCTTAGTCTCTGGGGAAGGGGCAGGGTCAGGCTCTGGGGCAGAATCCTTGGTCTCTGGGGCAGAGCCAGGCTCTGGGGCAGGGCAAGGCTCTGGGGCAGGATCCCTATTCCTTGGGGGACGTATCAGGGTTGTCATCCACGTCAATCTCCCCTCATCTCGGAATGTTAAATAGAACAGGTTTACAAGGCCTATTAGCAATGTCAGCCACTGTATGATATCATTACTGCTTAGAAGAGATTTGAACCCCTCAAAAGCTGGTGGAGCAGACCCAAAAAACTGTAAGGGGTTGGGACAAAATTTTTCCTGGTGTCATATCCTCACAGTATGTACCATTATTAAAGTAACCCCAAAAACATACAGTTAGAGTGTGATAGCCCTGAATCCATGTGCCCACCTTCCAGAGGAAGTTAAAAATCCATGAATTTCTCACGTTATCAGCCCACAAAAGGAACTGGATAATAGTTACAGCAGCCTGAGTTATAGGACCCATGATCAAGTAAGGGATTGCAAATGGGAGAGATAAAGCTGTGGCCACATGAAGCCCAAACCACGGTAAGCTGGACAACATGATGCCACCTAACACAAAACTGAGGTAACTCAAGAACTGTTATTCCTTTTTCACCCTTTTCTCTCAATGCCCTCGGGCCCCACGTTGGGTGGCCAAAATCTGTCCTGGTTTGAAAGACAGGTGTTTGCCAAAGAAAGCAGAAGCTTCCCCTTGGACTGAAAAAAAAATTGTGATTCTTCCGATTATTATAATTTTGGAATTAAGAGAGCTCTCAGGCAAAGATATGGGGGATAGGAATAACAGTTCTTTACTAGTATATCTAACAAGACAAACAAGAACAACAACAGCTATGAAATTACCCACAAACAGAACAGTAACTCAGTCCCAGTGTTTTTTGGCTGCAGGCACCTTTTCCCTGAGCTGCAGTTCCCAGTGCTGGGGGCGGGCGGGTCCCGCAGAGCCGCAGGAGGGCTGGGGGTGATGGCAGAGCTGTCCCAGGGGGAGAGAGAGAGATGGAGAGAGAGCCCTCCACTCACGGTGTGGGTCCTGGTGCTCAGCAGAGTACTGGATGGTGGTAGTTCACAGCGAGAAGACAGCCGGGCAGGGTCCGATGGTGGTTTCCCGACGCTGGGATGGGACACAGACGGCGATCGTCCTTCTCGTCCGAACTCCACAGGGGAAATGGGCCGAGGCCCAGCCTTCCGCTTCCTCTTCTGGCTGTTTGAATCTCGCGGGGTTCCCCTCTTCCCTCCCGTCCCCTCCCCCTTGTCACCAGGGCCCAGTCAACAGGTATCTTAGCATGACAATGGGGAAAATTCCACAGAGGGAAAAAAAAAAAAGAAAGAACTAACCCTCAACATTGTCTTACTTAAAATGGGTACTAATATGTCTGCTGAAGGTTTGATTGTAACTGTCCCAGCAGTGAATCCCATGGGAGCAACACTGATTTGACCAATGATTTCTGTGTTTTATTGCTGACTTTGAAACTCTTTTCCAGGTCTTGTCTAACTCTTGTCATTCTCTCACACTCAGTATTTTCCATCTTTCTTTCTTTCTTTCTTTCTTTCTTTCTTTCTTTCTTTCTTTCTTTCTTTCTTTCTTTCTTTCTTTCTTTCTTTCTTTCTTTCTTTCTTTCTTTCTTTCTTTCTTTCTTTCTTTCTTTCTTTCTTTCTTTCTTTCTTTCCTCTTTTTCCTGCAGTATTTCCATTTGTTTCCACTCTGCCAGTGCTCACAAGCACATATATTAATTGGATTTCAGCTTCCCAGTTATTCCTAGTCACAAGTATATCTCCCTGCCTGTGAAAACTCTATCTTATCCACATTTAGGTTACCTGTAAAACTCAGTTTGGCAAATTTGATTTATGGCAGTTCTTAGTGAGTTTTAATTTTACATTTTTTTCACATATATTATTCCCATTCTGATCTCTGTATATAGGTAACAGATTTCAGATCAAGGCTATCTCAGATATCCAGCTGTCATTATTCATCCTGTTCATAGAATCATTTTAATGATAAGGTAACTTAACTCTCTAATCACATCATCACCACTCTGATTTTATGGAAATACGATGAACATTATGCTAAGAAGCATTTTCAAAAGATAAACAAACATTATTAGTGCATGCACCTTTATTCTGTTTGTAAGATGTATGATCTCTCCTTTATAATAAATTATGTAAAAAAACCTCTGATTCTGATGTCAGTCATGGACAGTTCAGAAAATATGCAGTCCTAAGGGTGACTGCAAGTCACCAAGAAAGATTTTCCTGAGGTCAAATTCTCCCCTGAAAACATTCACTTTAGCCACTTACAACTGTGTAATGTAGGCATGAGCTGCCATGATCTGTAAAGATTATGTGTTCACTTTCATTGTAAAGATCTGTGTTCACTTTCATTGATGACACTGTGTACTATATTTTGCCCTCAAACAAATGGTTTTAAAAGATCATGAATCAACATTCTGAAAAGTCTAGATTACCCTTGCTGATCTAGCACTGGCTTACTGTGTAACTGGATAGAAGGATGGAGATAAATGAGTCTAAAAGGAAGTTCTAGCAGCTGCAGCTACAGAGGTGAGTGTTGTACTGGCAGAACTGTGGGAAGTGAAAATTCCTCTGTGCTCCACTGGTATACTCATACTTGGATGTAGGTGACTTTTTTTATCAAGTAGCACAAAAGGAGAAAAATATGATTGGATAACTGCAGCCTGATTTTTCAGTCCTCACCCAAATAGGGCTACTAATTTTCTGCTCAATATTTACTGGTATTATGACTTATCTCTACATCTCTTTATTTATCTCTGTTTATGCTGAAAGAAAAAGAGCATGGGACAAAGTATGAACATGTGTAAGTATTTCAGAATTATTTGAATATACATAGGCAGGATTAGCTTCACAAATGTGTATACCTGGATCAGGTGTCAGAATCCCTCGAGCCCTTGGTTTAGCTGTCTGGAGTCCTCATAGAAAATACTTTCTTTACACTGGGATGCATCTAAGTCCTTCAGCAAGATACCTAACATAGCCCGTATTGACTGAGTGTCAAACTCCATTTCTTTATTCTGTGGCTGGAGGGGTTGTGCATCCTGGTTTCCAGCAACTCCATGATACAGCATTCACTCAGGCTGCACAAGATAGGGCTTGATTCCTGTTTAAGGCAAGTTTCTTCATGTAATATGCTATTAATTAGCTGTCACCTGCTGCATATAGCACTAAGATGTTCCCTAGGTGACTAATATTCTGTTGGCTAGGAATTAGTCCAGCCAGATGAAGGGACACAGCAAAGTGCTCAGTACTAACACTTTTCCATCTTTAAGGACTTTGCTCCTTTTTTATGTGCATAGAAACTGTAGCCCAAAACCTCTTCCCCACTGCACAAAAGCTTTCCCAATGGGGTTATACTGTTTACAACATCTCCTAGCAGTCAGGGCATGTGACAGAAACAAATAACCTTGTTGAGGCCAAGAAAAAAGTGACAGTTTCGCCCATTGGGAGGGAAAAGAAGCAGTCTGTGGAGGCATTAGCAGTTTCCAGTTTTGCTGTTGCACTCAGAGGAAAATTCAGAAGACAGGAAGCTGTCTGCCATCCACTCTTCCATTCCCTTGACTGCCATCCATGTGTGACAGAGTGCAGACTTTGGACCATTCTGAAGTTTTCCCCAGCCAGTAACAGCGCAGGTATTGTAGTGTTACAGTACCTGTATAAATTCTGATTCTACAATTTGATCAAATTATTTCATTAAATCACATAAATTACAATTAAATAAACCATATCGCTATCTACTATATTTATATTGTTTTCTTAACATGATGCTGGATAGTCTAATGAACTAGTATAAAGCTGATAGCAATGTTTTCCTATACCTACTGAGAAGGGGTAGTTCTCCTTGTTCTGAGTGGCTAATCTAATTAAATATGGTCAATCCCCAGGCAATTGTGACTGTGTATCAGAAATGCAGAACATATGAGCAGCTCTGCACGTAGAACTGGCAGATCTACAGTTTTTCACCAGAACAAGAGACTGAACCAGCTTCTAGTGAAGTCAGTGGGACTAATGTCAATAAGAACAGCAAAGCCATGACATTTCCTTGCTCAGAGTTTAATTTATTCTGACTTTCATAGGGAATTTTTTTAACCTTCTGTTCCAAAAGTCTTGGAATCACTGGCATAGACTGGCACAGATGGTACAGTGCTGCAACAAAAGTTTTTGCATCTAAAACCACAGCAGAAAAAAAATTTCTGTAAGTGACATAGCATAGAATATAGGTTGTATTTAGGCAGCTCTTCCTCAGGTTTTTGTTTGTTTATTTGGGTTTTTTTGGTGATTTTTTGGTATGTTTTTGTTTTTGTTTGTTTGTTTGTGTTGTTTAGTTTTGTTTAGTTTTGTTTGGTTAGGGGTTTTTTTGTTGATTGCGGGGGTGTGGAGGTTGTTTCTCTTAGTCTTTCCTCATTGTTGAATATTTGTTTTATGATCATCAGAAAGGTAGTTGTGGAAGTCAATAATGTTTCTTGTGGAAATGCAGTCATAATCATAACCCACTAATAAACACAAATTAGAGTATAATTCATGTTAACTTCACACTAGAAAGCAGTAAAAAATAAAGAATATTTCTCTTGAAATTAACTTGAATAGCCATAAAAGACAGTGTAAAATGGGAAATAATGTGTAATTTTATCATGAATAGGGGTCCATAGATAACTATAGATAATATTTATTGTGCTGTGATATAAAATAGATGTCAAGCACTGAAAAAAGAAGAGTTATATGAAAAACTAAGATTTTCTGCTCAAACTCATTAATTATCAGTGTACTTTAGTACACATGATGCTTAAACACATAATTAAAATGGAGTTTTGGGACTGTAATGGTGAGAAGTGGTAGTAGGAGCAGTAGTATAAAAATTCCAGTAATTTTAATGGGTGCATTTATGAGCTCTTTTCTCTAAATTAATGTGATTATAAATATGATCCATATCAGATTGTGTTTCAAAGAGAAATAAGCCTTAGCTTTGCTGTTAAAAAGGACTGATCTTTGGCAGTTCATACTTCCAAAAGGAAAAGCAAAAGATTTAGGGCTGTGGGAGAGACAGAAGTTTTGAGTTTTGAATGGCTTGAATTAGCAGTACTTTGCTTTGGGCCAAGTGTATTTTGTGAAACAGGCAAAATGTCTTAGGTAAGGCAACAAACAATATGTAAATTTTATCCTCTATATTGTATTTTGGTGTAAGCAGAAGAACAAATTGTTCTGTTTTTGGATCATGACAATGATCACGATGTATATCTCTTAATCCATAAGGTACGTATATTTTACTTTTGGATTATCCTTTTTTTCTTTTAGTCAATCCATTTCTTTAGTGAATCCATGAAACAAAAATAACTTTCTATTCAATTTTCATCTTGATAAGGTGTTTTATCTCATAATTTGTGTTTCTGCAGTACAGTCCCATTGTCCACACACATGTACATGCACACAGTTTTGACTTTCTTAAGATATGTACAAAATTCTACTGTTTTGATGAACTTTGGCACAAAATTCCTACATTTAAAAATTCAATAGAAAATACTATGGATAATTTCTTTGTGGATAATTTGGGGGTAGTTGTTTTGTGAAAGTCTAAATTATTAGCTTTACAAGGTAAACTATGCAGAAATTATGTTTCAATCCTTCAGGTGTTTCTATTTCTTTTTTAGGTAAAGGAAAAATATTCAATTTATCAGCAGAGCCATTGCTCTGCGATAACTTCTTCAACAGAGGTGTTTGCACACAGAATCAATTGCTATCTTTTGCAGTTTCAAGACAAGGGTTTTGTAATTGTTGTGTACCTTTACCAGCTTAATTCTCATAATATAATCTTCATGCTGCAAGTATTCTTCCATACCACCTTCCCAGGATTTGTTATTTTAACTCAAGACAACTATTCTGGATTGAAAGCAAATACAAAATACCATTTTCATGTTTGCTCTTTGTATCATTCAACTTACCTGATTAGCTGCTGTTAGAACAAATTATCACAAATACTCATCCTTCAAGGCAAGTGAAATGAGTAGCCTATAACTTCAGTAGTGCCAATGGGAATATATTTGACCTCTCATCTCCAACCCTGACATTGTTTAACCATATCCCACAACTGAGAATTTCAATTATTTGTTCAGAAGAGCCATTCATAATTGCCTGGTGTAAGCTTGCCTTTAGGATGCAAAGCAGAAAACAATGAAAATGCTACTCTGGTGAATTAGAACAGCAGCACTTAAATGTATAAATTAAATGGGCCTCTTTTCACAGCTTTCTCTTTCTATTCTGAGAGGCCTCAGCCTGGTGACATCAAAGACAGGATTATGTGAGAAGATAAAACTTGATCTAATGTCCATGTTTGAAGTCATGAAAGTCCTCTTCTCTTCAAGCCAAAATAACCCTCCTTAAAGGACAATGAGCTCCAGTCCAGGTGCAGGAGGGGGGAAGGTTTCAGCAAGTCACTGAAGATATGTCCGAAAAGCCCAAGAGTTGTACATTGAACCATAATCTTCCTAAATGTGCTAAGAGATTGTATGTAGGCTTTAAAAGCTTTGTCCTGTCAATTAGTTTGTTAAGTCTTCCTTTTAATTGAAGAATGCTATTATGCCTGTAGCTGGATTGGCCTTTAATGAGAATTTAACCTGTTTCACCTACTTATAGGGACATCTACTTCATGATAGATGAGGAATCAAAAAGGGAATATTAAAACACAAGGTCATCTAGGAGTACTCTGTGAACATACATTATTGTTGTGTCTACATGCAACACTCCATTTCTGATACTGCTGATACTCTGCCTAAGGATTACAGAAGGATTTAAGACATGGGGCAAAATTATGGCCTTTTTATGCTTCACAACTTGTCCCTCTCTGTGAGGGAGTCCTCTTACATTCGAATATTCTCTCATGTAGTGAAATAATCTTCTCTGTTGTCTCTGAAAATAGAGATCAATTGAAACTTACACCACATTAAAATGAACAGTCTCAGTGCTTCATAAAGAAGGCTTTTGTTTTAATGTGTAATCCAAAACACATCATTAAGTTTGTGCTCTTCTAGCAGTGAAGAAACTATCATGGTCTTGGACAGTCTCAGCAGGCTAAAGCAAGTACAACTGTCCAGGTTAAAATGCAAGCTGATTGCTGTAAAATTTAATGAAAAGAGTTGCCTTTTATAAAATCTATGACCTTGCCATGTGGTCATCTATTTGCCCTGCATTTTCAGCTTTTTACACATATTCACTAACAGAAGCGGTACGTAGCAGGTTTTCAGTTCACAACTATGGGCAATCAGATGCAGCAAACCACATGAAAAATAAGCAATAGCCTGTATGCCTGATATTCACCGCAGCCTCAATTCCAGCATCAGACAATTCACAATAGTTTTGTCATATTCAATTCTATTCCACTGTTGGGGGAAGATTTCTCAGTGGTTTATTGACCATAACGTTAAAATAATATACCTATTCTATTACTACTTTTTATTTGCCTTATGTACATGTTTCCAGACAAATGGCTATGTTATTATAGAAGTATTGGAACAAATATATTTCACTTAATTTGAATTATGATGGAAAACAGAATTCTCTTTCAAAAATTTAATATTTTACTGGCTTTATATGTATAATCCATGTAGCTATGTGGTTTGATGGCTGTAATGTAGTTTAATTTCTTTATTTTATAGTTGTATCCAGGCACACATAATTTCTACTACCAATTCCTCAGCTCCCTGCCTGCCTTATTTATTACTTTGTGAGATTATTTCCTCTTTCTCCTACTGAGTTTAAGTCACTAAATTCAACCTGCCATTTTCATTTTTAAATGTTTTAAGACTGGATATTCCTGTTGAAGGGGAAGCTTTATTACTGCAAGATTCATGTAAAGACCATCAGTAGCAACTTCATTGAATTAGTCCCTGACAGACACAGAATGTTTCTTCATGACACAGGACATACAGATAAATGCTAATTCTATAGGCAGGTAGCATATTAGTTAGATTTCACCAGCATACAGAAACCTTTAGGATGTGTTTCCAATGGTCTTACTGCTATGACATAACACTTCTGTCAAGACAGTCTTACAGGTGAGTATTTTCTTCCATTATAGCTTTCAGGCAGCACAGTGGCTCTAAAGTTATTGGATAAGTACAAAGAAAGGTTTTCATTACTTGATGATGGTGGGAAGGCCCCTCATAGAATATTTTCAGGATGTTAGAATGGGAATAAGTTTAATCCTACAAGAGGCCCTTGAGGCTTCTTTTCCCATTTGCAACTCTGGGTGGTCCAGCTGAATCCTTTGAGATCATAAGGGTCCCCCTAAGCATATTGATGACAAAACAATTAATGGAAATTCTTAGAATGAGGATCTGATAGAATATTTAACAAGCTCTTAACATCCTTTATTTCTTCCATGAAACTTTCATCCCCCCATTTTCCTGTTTTTTATCACTGCTGCATATGGCAGCAAGAAACATCTGGTAAACAGAAAAAATGAGAATAAATAGTTACATAACCAAGAAGAACTGGGTAGTGTCCATTCTAGAGCTGAAAGCAGCTGCCTAAATGGATTAGGTTCAAAGCAACAAAAATCTGACATCGATCCATGTGTCCGTATCTGGGGCTGGACACATGCCATGTGCATGCATCAGGACTTCAAGGCACAATGAAGCAGTTCTTCCAAGGAGTCAAAGCTCCACAGCACTTGGAAAAGGGATAATGCTAATTAGAAACCATGGAGCTGAGAAGACCTGATTAGTCATCTTAGCTCAGTAAGAAAATGAAAATATTTGTCTCAGATAAGACTCAAAGGAAAGAAGAAATCTGTCTGAATTCAGACTGTCTCTTAGGCAGCGCTGCTACCCAAAGCTTACTTGCATGAGAGTGCAACTGGATTTTATCCTTGCTTTCTTCCAAGAAGGACAGGTACCAGCAACTACAGCAGAATTTTATGAACACAATTATGTATTTCACAACACAATTTTTTAGTTATTTCTATCCATCCATTTCTGGGAATTGAATCAGGAGAAAAGTATCAGATCGAAAGGCTGTTTCCATGAGAGAGAAGAGGATCTTGCAGGTGGGGCTTGAAGCAATATTTGTGAGGTTTAGATACAGTCTCTGTCTCTGCAAAGTTAGGTTTTCTTTGTGTTCTCTGTCTGTAAAATATGTAAGTAGTGCCTTTTTATATTCTACAAGTCTTTCTAGCATGAAAAAGAAATCCAACTCAGTCTTGACTGGACTCCCTGATGCTTTGTGTGCCTAGTCTGAAAAAAATGTGCTTCACTTCTCAACTGACTTGTAAGGTCCCAAGAAATTAAAATGTTACAGTTTGATTTTTTTGTTTGTTCTTGTTTTTGTTTACCTGTTCTTTTGTTATAGTAGTGCTTTTCACTAAGATACTGCAGTGTTTTCATCATTTGGCCTAGTGGGCTAGAAAGAAGTGTTCCTGTACACATAACAACAGTATTGACAAGTTCTGGTATCCACAGAGCAGTCTCTGAATGTCTTGGCCATACTGGGTCAAACTAATTGAATCCTTCCTTATATCAACCAAAGATGTGAAAGGAAACTGTGTGAATCAGCCCTTTATCTTAGTCTTCTGTGGCCGCTGGGAGAATTGTCATCTGGATGTCAGTGACTTATTAAATATTTAATGACAAATTTTAGGATCAAAGAAACTTGAAAAGTTAGTGTCTTCAGCAGCAGAAACAAAGATTAATTTTGTAAGTCCTCTTCATTGTGCCCTTGTTAATTTTGATGGAGTAAAACTCATTGAACACACCTTTCATCCTTTGAGAGACCAGAATTTATGTCTGCGCTACTTGTGAATCTTTCTCCATTATTAAGCTAGGTCATGCCCAGTTCTAATTCCCCTGACTTGTCCTCTCTACGTATTATTCCAAATATACCTTCCAAAATATTTAGATTGAAGTATAGAGTTTCATGAAGCATTGTCAATCTTTGGAACTTTCTACATAGATGTCCAACAGTCTTGCCTTAGATTATCAGTCTAGTTTCTTGGTGTTTCAGATCTGGTGGTTTTCTTGTGACAGTGTTGCTGGGAAGAAAAAGTGTAAGGAAAAGAGAAAAGGGACCCATATAAAGCAAGTTATATTTTCTGACCTCATAGCATTTTTTGTAACACTGATAAATAAAAATCTTATAGGCAATTAGGATGTTCTCACCTGTATGATGGCACTGATTTACTTCAGCTTGTGCTGATACAGCTTTCTTGACTTGAAGATTTCATTAAGTGATGCAAAAGTGCCAGACATTTTGTTTTCCTTAAATTAATTGTGCAACTGGAAATGATGCTATAATACTCTGCACTAAAATGGCACACAACAGTCCCAAGGCAGGGATTGTTGACATCAGAATGAAAAAGTTCAGACTGTTCCAAAAAGTCAATTTCCCCCAGGAGAGGAGAGTGAAACCTTGGTAGTCTTTCAGCTACCATCTTTGCAAAAATGTTAATGTAAGAAAGATACGCCCTTAGCAGTCAGTAGTGCCAAATGCCTTTCTGCCTTCTCCTGCCATGAATTTACAAAAAAAAAAAAAACAACAAAAACACACACACAAAAACCCCCACAAATTAAAAACTTCTCTGATGACAATGAATCACTGCCACTAATGTAGTCCCACTGTTTTTCATGGCATTCCAAACAGGGAGACAATTTTCATTTTCAGCAGATCAGAGGAATGTGATTGAATTTATCAGTTTTCTGATTCCTGCCTGGGAGAAATGTATGTTTGTGATGCCTCTCAAGAATATTAATAAAATTGAATATATTGACAGCAAGCTTAACTTCTCTATAAAAAAAAATCCTCCCTGAAAAAACTGTAGAGTTTCAGTTACTGAAGAATGGCATAAAATCATACCATATCACAAGAAATAGGGAATTTCATATTCTAGAACTGAGAAGAAATTCACAGTCAAACCCGGAGAACACAGGTTCTGGGCTTATAATAAGAAATTAAGAAAACTCAGAGTAGTAAAAAAATAGAGCAGTAAATTTAAAAAGTACTGTGTAAGTAAGGAAGAAATGGAGGGGACAGTAAGAGCACTGTATGTATCCTAAAGGTATTATGAACCCATGAGAACCTCCAGGTTTTTGCTTGACCTTCATTCATATTCCTGCATATTCAATCAGTTTTCTGCTCTTTTGTTAGTGAAGGGAATCTTGTGAGTTACTTGTATCTTGCAAGTCTCCTCAGATACCTTTGTTATAAGACCTAAAATGCATAAATTTATGTTACCTAATTTCACACTATTTCAGTGTATAGTCAGCTTTTGTACAAGGTTTTAGTCTTCCTCAAGATACACTCATGATTTGCCAGGTACCATCATACTAAGCTCTTCACTGAAACTCTGTTCAATATTCAGATTGTTGCACTACCTGTATTTTCACTAAAAATTAGTTACCAGAGAAAAATATCAAGTTGTTTCATAGTAGCTTGCATTTGATGCCTGCAAGTTTTATTAACCCCATTTTATGCTTATATTTGTTATTCTTTCCTTTACAATTCCTCAGCCTAATACATTAATGTTTGTCCATATATTTTCTCTTCATTTGTCTGGAGATTTGCTGATGAAATATGCTGGTGGCACAGAGGCACCTTTGCAAACAGCAAATATATTGAAATTTAAAATCTGCAGCAATATGACTTTGACCCCAAATTGAAGCCCATGTTTTCAACATGTTTATTTGTTTTCAACAAAGTTGAAATTTGGCATTTCCCATTTTTAAGAAAGCTTATAAACAGCTATAATGTAAAGATACCATAGCCTTAGTAAGGATTTCAATTCACTTGTTATCTGTTTTACTGGTGTAATTGGTGTAACTTAACTTTGAAGAGATATCATGTTTTTCCATCTATGGTTCTTTTCTTTATCACAAATACTTGAGGAAGCAATAATTCTTTTTCTAGGTCTTATGCCAACAGTCCCATTCAACTTCAAATTTTGTGTACAGTAATAATCAGCCAGCAATGCAGCACATCATATTGCATCTTTTTTCTGTGTACCAGGAAAGTTTTTCATAATCAGTCAGTAATAATCAGTTTAAAAAGATGGAAACACCTACCAGTTTCAACCATATATTTTATTAAGCATATGAATTATCACAATAATTTGTATGTTTATTAATCTGTTATAGTACAAATTCATACCAGCCACAGTCAAAAGACCACAAGGGGATTAAAAACACCCTCATTTCAAGACTTAGGAGAGGATAAATCCAAATCACACATCCCAACAGGATAAACAACAGGTTCATAAAACACAAATGGCTACTACAATTACACTAAAAAGTTTCTCTTACATTTTTTTCAGCAAATTATCATTTTCCAGTAGCAATTGTATGGTGCAAGCATTACATGAAAACACATTTTCCTTCATTCTCTATGCACTTCTATCCATAATTAATAGTTGTTTGAACTTCATATTACTCAGACCATTCTCAAAGGAAAATCTGACTCACACCGGGAGTTCATTGTATAGTATGCAGAATTAAAATTCTATTTTTTTGTAAATTGAAGACTTATAATAAAAAATAGCATCTCTTACTCGTTGAAGACCTCTTTCCCTAACAATTTATTTACTGGTGTTCTACCAAAGATCTCCCTTTTGACAGCAAGGGACATGATTAGTTGACAAAGAATATTAAGTTGTTTATACTTTTCCAAATGACTGGCCTAAAAATTTGGAGCATCATCGGTCATCATTGTGTCATTAATATCTACTGTTAAATAATTATTTTAATAAGCAATACATAATAAAAGCAGTCCATACAATGTGAACTTAGAGCTTTCTCCCAGGCCTTTTGCATTAAAAACAGATTTTTGTATCTCATTGCAAATGACTACTTCTCACAGTGTAGATTAAGCATCCATGTGAAGTCTAGAGAAACATTGCAAGTTACTGTGGTATATTTTGGATGTCAAACGCAGTAAAATGTATCTTTTAATACTCTCTGAAATTCAGTACTAGAGCTGTCCTTTCCATTGTCAGAACTTATTTCCTCCTTCAAAAAGCTGTTTCTTTTCACTGGTCCTGTAACTAAACCAGGAGACAGAGACAAAAGTAACACACTGACACTTCTGCAAATGCCCACAACACTGTGGATGCTTCAGACATGCATGACATAAACTGACCACTATTACAGTACTAGGACACAAATATCTGAGTTGCTTCTCCATCTTAGAGAGCATTTAAATTTGTACCTATATGCAGCCTACAATATCAGTTATCCTGGCATAATATAAAAAAGGGGTTCAGTCTCTCATGCAGAAACTTTTAAATTGTTTAAATTGATTTCACCATAAAATAAACAAATTATTCCAATCAATGTAGCACTGTCCTTGAAATTAGGAATTTGTATATTCCTGAACCATATAAAATATTTTTCATATAGAACATATGAGGAGTTTGAATTCTTTGCAAATGCACCTCTGCATATGTCCAGTCAGCTTTCACGTACTGTACACTGAAATAGCATTAAAGAATTTCTTTCATTCCAAACCCTAAGCTACAAATGGAAGTCACAAATCTTGATCCTCTCTCTGATGAAGAACAGTTGTCAAAGGTGACCTTAGAAGTTCATCTATCCTAGTGCCCTGTCTCCAACAGTAAACAAATAATGCATGCTCTAGAAAGAGTGAGACAGGAAAAGTATGACACAATACTTTCTGCAATATATTATTAGCATAGCAAATCTGAGCAAGAGATAATGAGTTTTTGTGGATCAATTCTCAGTGATCTTTCATGAATTTTCCATTTGTTCTTAAAATGCATGTGAAATTTTAACACCCTGAACATCCTGCAACAATTAACTCAGTAGTGCGCTGAGTGAAGTATCCCATCTTTCTGTTTGCATTGTACCTTTCTGAAGACTCACAGTTCTGGTATATAAGAGAAAGAACGAGCAAGTGTGCCCTCAGCCTCCTTCTCCAGGTCATTTGCAATTTTGTAAATTTGTGTCATGTATTTCTGTATATCCTTGGTTTCCGTGCTGTGAGAAGCATTCAAGGCTATTGGATTGCTACATGTACAGAAGATGTACTTTTGATCGCCTCTGATTCTCTCTGTATCCTGACAGTTTTAATGTATACCTCAGGTATATTTCAGGTGTGAGAAATTCACTGGTGCATTCCAGTTTACTTTAGATTTAAAGAGGGACATGGTATTTTCTGTTATGTTCTCTGGGTTTTTGCCAATATTTTTTCTATTTTCAGAGCTAATGACTAATAAACCAACATTTTCTTAGTACTACCTATCATAACTTCACAAAAATCCAAAGTTTAGGACCTAGTATTATGTATATAAAACTAGAATTTTTTCCCCCATGCTTAGCAGTTTGCATATGTCAGTAATTAATTTCACTTTCGATTTTATTATCCTGTAACGCAGTGTGGATGTCTTTCAGCAGCTCCCAATTTCTTGGCCATTCGTTTTTTTAGTTTAAATGACTTAATATTGGCAAACAATTTGTCACTTTCCTGACTGTAACTCACCTTTTGCATACCACAATTATGAATTCTTGGGACATGCAATGCCTGTTCCTTTTGCACTCTGATTTGAAAATTTTCCATTTATTCCTGTCCTTACTTCCCTCTTTTTGTCCATAAACTATTTTCTCCAATGGCACTTGGACTCTGCCTTTGTAGAGACACACCCAGACGGTGAGTCTCATCTGACACTTCATGAGCCCTATATTTTTTGTTGCTGTGTAGCAGCTTTCACCATGTGCCATTTTGCAGCTCCCCTTTTTTTTTGATACACAGATATGAATCTGAATCCTTTTGAGTTGAAGTAATCTTGAACTTGTTTCCAAGTGCTCTAACTATTAACCTTTTCTTCACAGGCTGTCCCTTTGACCACATCATATAAGCAAAGAGGCAGGATCACTGATTCTTTAAGTAGTTACATCCTTATATATGTCCAGAACAGAGGCCCATGGGATGCAATTTTTTGTCTTTATCATTAGGTATCTAAAATTAAACCTAGTTTGTCTAATTAAAGATGGTTAATCTAACCATATATTCAGCAAAACTCCAGAAGCTGAGGTGAAATTTTACTTTTCAAAATTAAAACTATTACATATTTCCAGCACTTATAGGGAAAGCTCTATCTTAAAACAGACTTGAAGGACAATGATTTTTAAAAGTCTTACAATAAAGAGAAAAATCTATTACCACAAGCAGCAGCAGCAAAATTCCGAGCAGATTTTCTGTACTGATTTTTGTCCAGAGAGATTTCAGAATTGGATCAATGGAGTCCAGAATTTCAGTTATAGATCTGGTTGTCATAGTGTATCAGGTATCACTGAGATCAGAACATATCCACTGAAACACTGCGATCATGCTTAGGCTATAAACCACATTAATTCTAAGAGTCTTACTGCATTTACTTTTCTTTCTTGATTTGCATGCCCTGTGAACTTAAAATACACAAAGCAATGCTTTGGTTGGGAATAGTTTCCTGTGGGTAGACATAACAATTACTATATTAGGTAGCCACAATAAGCCAGGAACATATTGGGGTGAAATGAATGCCTTTTCTTAGGCCTCCATTCTTCTAGTAATAAATTTTACTTCTCTGCCTTTGGCAGTCTGACCATATGAAGATTAAGCTTGCCTGTCCTTGCATCTGTTTCTTCTGCTTACAAACAACCTGCCTGCACCCACTCAGAAAAGCTGCCTTTTCTGTCCAAAATATATGTGTACTTTAATCTGAAGATAAGATGGTTTTGCATAAGCAGACAAACTAGTAGTTGGCACAGTGCTCTTTCCCTATTTTATTTGTCAAGTGAAAAATTTTACCCTTCACCAGTTTACACCTGCTTTTCAGCTTGGAAGAAATTATACTATTTCATTTCCCTACCCATTGTATTATCATCTGGTTTTAAATAGCATTGGAATTGAGTTTATTTATGTATTGGGATTATTAGTTGGTGCAAATTTGTGTAACTTTGCAAAGGTTATGTTTAAAGATGAAGTACTTAAGCATAAGGAAAAATAGATGTATAAATTAGTTAGAAAATAACTGGAATAATTAATTTCCCCCCCCCCCCCCCCCCGATAATCTGAAATTAGCAGGTTCTAACCCCCTAAAAATTTCACTGTACAAGCTACAAAAAATATCACCATCTTTAGTTCATACGAAGTGTGGGCCACTGCACCGGGAGTCACACTAAGCCATCTGGGCAAGTTACCCATGGCCTAAACTCTCTGCTTCCTAAAATCCCTGTGGTGGGAAAAACCTGCTGCACACAGTGCCCTGTGTGCAGACTGCTGTGTGCCCTGCAATTCGCTGGGTACCCCACAAATCCCCGTGTACCACTCGGGCCGGTCTCACCTCCAATCACAGAATTTCCCCTGTCGTGATAGCCCCCTGCCTCTGTTTTTGGTACACCTGCCCCAACTTCCTCTTCACAGCAAATAAAAGCTTTCCCCCAGTGAAATTTAGAAGGTCATTCAGAATTTTAAAACTCACCAGAATCGTTTGAATAATTCCCAGGAGGATTACCTCTTCTCTTCTTTCAGATTCTCTATCCCTCTAACCCCTTTGACCAATATAAGAGGAAAACTTAAGGTTCCTTGAGATGTGCTTTGGAATCCTACACAACGGTTACATCAAGAGCAGTGGAATATATTAAAGTACATATAGAACTAGTGTTATTCATGATTTATTTGGCAGACTGCTTTTTTTTTTTTTTTTTTATTAATCAACTTGGTTTTAGCAGTGGGAATATTGATTTAGGTCTCTGCCTAAGATGGAAAACAGCAGAGCAAAAAACTGTTAAGCCCTTTTCTTTTTTCTTTGTATTTTTTGTTTATTTGTTTGTTTTTTAAATAATTTCTTTTGGCTCAGCTTATCTGGTTGCAATGCTTTACAGGAAATTCTCATTTCAAATTGATTCACAAACCACGGTACCGACATGTATCTCATTAGCAGAACATTATTAGTAGTATTTTTTAGATGCTAAGAATTCTATAATTTTTGAAATTAAGGTGAAAACACGCCTAGAACAGAGGGAACAACTGAAAATTCAACAGTTCCAGGGGAATTTCAAGTGGTCGAACACGAGTTTGTGTGGGGAAAACTTCGGAGAGACGGCGCCCAGATCCAAATAGGTCTGCTTTTCCTAGCAAATTTCTCTGGCACCAAGAAGGGTCAGCCTGTCTCAGGATGTCCTTCCCCAGGGGCGGGGACTGCGACCTGAGGTCTCAGTCCACTGTTGGTGCCCCGGCAGGAGGGGATAAGCTAAAGGAAGTAGGTACGATCCAGCTGAAACTGGAAAAATTACAACTGCCTTCAGGTGGGATCGCGTTCCGAGCCGGTGCTCTCTTCTCACACTCATATGCCGGCTCTTCGCCCGTGAGCTGTGGGCAGAGACTGCAGTGCCTCCGTAGCAGGCAATTTACCTCTAAGAGATTTTTTCTCCTTTCTTCCCCTTGTTTTGCCTCCGAGAAAACTTTTGGATACTTTTGTCAGTTTGGGAAAGGGAGCGAAAACTTACGCTACAAGCACACGTTTCTTAACCAATGTGAAAGGCGAATATTTTAAATAGCAGCACCAGGAGAAGCAAATGGATGGATTTGCTTTAATGAGTATTGGTGTACAGCAGGGCGTACAGGGTACGGTAGCAACCATTCAAAAACCACCCGGGAATCATCTGCCCAGCACGTCGCTCTCTGACTTCCGATCTCTGACTTCTGATCCCTCTGCACAGACTTCTCGTTTATCATCTGTTTTCAGTAAAGTGCTTTTCCCGAATAATTTTTTAACCATCTTCCTGTTGTCTTCCCCCACTTTCCCCCACCTCTTTTACTCCCCGCCCTCCCCCCTTCCCCCGCAGGTTTTTGCGTTCACATTCACGTGGAAGAAACGCCAAGCAACACGTACAAAATAGTGATGTCTGTGAGCGGTGAAAGGTGAGGTGAAAAGCACAGTCTACGAATCGCCGGGCTGTTTTTATTTTAATGAGAAACTAGGGGATTCGGACATTCACACCCAGGTTGAGAAGCCAGGTCACGCTTCAGTCCTTTCTAAGGGACTACAGAATGGATTATAAAAGTGTGAAGGGGAAGCGCAAGCGATCTTTAGTTAAAAGGAACCCTTCGCCGTACTTGCCGTTGTCAATAAATTTCCACTATTTAATCGAAATATTTAACGATCACACTTTAAGCAGCAAGCATTACATGTCGAGGGGCCCCGGAGCTCGCCAGGATTTAAGGTAACCACTTTGCCCACCTCTTTCGAAGGAAGATCTACAGGACGGTGAAGCAGAAGTTTCCTGTCTCTCGTGGAAGAGGGAGAAGAAGACTTCAACAGGGGTTTTATCCTTCTGCTCTCCCTATTCGCCGGCCGACTGCAGCACCTCTCCTCTCGAAGCTCGGGTTTCGTGGGGTCTCCGGGGTGAATGCCCCGGCACAGGGACTTGGCGGGGAGCGCATGCTGCTTAGCCGCCCGTGCCTCGGGGTGGCGGGGAGAACTTCGCTCTCGGCCCTTTCTTCCGATCCAGCTCCTTCGGCCCCGTCTGTGGTTTTGCACATCGCCTCTCCACCACTGATGATATTTAACGACGATAAAAATCTTACCTGAGACCTGGCTCTCAAATAATCTGATAGTACACGATATAAACGCAGACACCAGCAGGGGTATAGTCATGAGATCGATCAGGTTTCCTCACACATGCTCTGGATCCCCCCGTCCTCTCCCGCAGGGAGCGTGGGGGCCTCTCTCCCCCCGAGCCCCTGCTCTTTAGGAGTGCACCAGGACGGAGTGGAGGGAGCTCTTGCCCTCGGGGTTGTTGCTCGCGCCCTGTTCCATTAGCGATGCAGCAGCCGGGGAAGTGGTGGGGCAGATCTGCGAGGCGGCGACCGTCAGAGCAGGGATGGCCGAGGCAGCGGGCAGCGCCGGCGCCGGCTTGATGGGCACCGGGACGGCGGGCATGGTCTGTGCCGGCGGGTGGCAGAGCGCCTTCACGGGCATGCCGAAGGGTCCGTAGTCAGGGGACACGGGCACACCGGACACGGAGTCCATCACCCCCACGTGCGGCCACACGGAGCTCACCACGCTGCTGAGCTGGCTGGGCACCGGGTAGCCCAGGTGGTGCATCACCGAGGCCAGCGGTAGCCCGCCGGCCTGCAGCACACCCTTGTAATCTCTGCCGATGATGTTTTCGATGGCGAAGGGATGTTTGAAGCCCGAGGGCTGGCTGCTCCCATAGGGCGAGAACTGCGGCAGCCTTCCCACAGCGGCAGCGGCAGCGGCCGCAGCCACGGCCGCGTCGGAGCCCGCCAGACCCGACACCTTGCCCGGGGGAGGCGGCGGCGGAGGGTGCGGATGGAAGTAGTGCATCATATGCGGAGTAGGCGCCGGGGGCTTGCCGGGACCGCCGCCGCCCGCCCCGCCGCCGCCGCCGCCGGGCAGGTGATGCTCAGGGCGCAGCACCTTGAAGCGCTTGCGGCGGCGCAGGAAGCTGCCGTTCTCAAACATGTCCCCGCAGTCCGGGTGCAACGCCCAGAAGCTGCCTTTGCCCGGCTGGTCGGGCCGCCGCGGGATCTTGATGAAGCAGTCGTTGAAAGAGAGGTTGTGGCGGAGGGAGTTCTGCCAGCGCTGGGTGTGCTCCCGGTAGTAAGGGAACCGCTCCATGATGAACTTGTAGATGTCGCTCAGGGGCAGCATCTTCTCGGCCGAGTGCTGGATAGCCATGGCCGTCAGGGAGATGTAAGAGTAGGGAGGCTTCTGGTCGCTGTACGAACTCTTCCCCGGCCTGGGCATCGCCGCCCCGCCACAGCACTCCCGCGGCCGCACGATCCCGCCGCTCCGGGCTAGTCACCGCTCAATGCCGCGCACGGTGGGCTCAGGATCCAGGGACTTCTCTGTCCTGCCCCGCCGCCGCCTCTACATCCTGGGCGCCACCCGCCCGGGCCACACACGACAGCTATCGCCCGGCGGCCGGCCAGCGAGCTCCGTGCACGGCTTCCTTCAGCAGCCTCTTCCCGCCGGACGCGCTTGCCTCGCCGCCCCTCAACCTGAGGGAGAGACAGCTGCCTCCCAGGCCGCGGGGGCTCGGGGGCTACGTGCCAGAAGGAGGTCCCGGCCCCCACTGGCGTCCCGCTTTTCTCCTGGAGGCTGCAGAATCTCCCGGGCTGCCCCCCCTGCCGCCTGGCACACTCTGTTGGAGTTGATGCTCCTCAGGCACCAAGGGCTCGAGAGCATGAAATTACCTCGGACGTCTGCAGAGACAGGAAAGAAGGAAACAAAAACATCCCTCTCACCGCTCAGTCTGCTGTTCTCTTAAAAGTTTGCGGCAGAGGCAAGCTCCGGGATTCGGCGGGGAGAGGAGGCGAGCGGGGCGGCCACCGCCGTGGCTGCTGGCGGGGCTTGTGCTCCGGAGCAGTTTTGTAATGGTGCCCGAGTCGCGAGACCCCCGCAGTTCCTGCTCTCTTGCTATCACATGACAGCCGCTTGGGGACTTGGCGTCTCACGGAAAAGGAGCGAGAAGCGGCTCCCGGCTCCTCTCTCACTCACATCTCCTCATCAGGGTGAGGTGGAGCCAGGGGGCTGAGGAAACTCCGTATGAGACCGAGACCCGTTTTCCATAGGGCAGGGAACGGCGGCCGGAGCAGGAAAGATTCCTCCTCCCACCTCTCCCACTCCAGCTCCCCTCCACCTCTTTCATATCCCCTCTGTACATTGTCCTCCTTCTTGACCCCTCAATCTCGCACAGCCCAGCTTCTAGCAGTAGGGGCGAAGGCCTTTCGAGGGGACCGCACCACAGGGAGATGGAAAGTGGGAAGAGGTTTTTCCCCGTCCCCGCGGCAAGTCGGGTCAAACGCCCTGGACAAACCCCGCGGCCCCCGAGCTAGCCCCGCGAGGCAGCAAGCGGCAAATACAGGCCATTTGAAATATTTTTTTTTTTAATCATTCCTGTCATTATGTTTAAGAAGCTACGCAAAGACTAGCACAAAAACAAGAGAGAGGCAAAACATCCTACGCTCTCCTCTCCAAATCGTTACTGTCAATTCTTGATACTCGTCACGATGCGGCTCATAGAAAATACGTAAAGAACCAGCCAAGGCATCATCTGTAGGCTTAGAGACGTGCTTAGCGCCTGTGTTGGTTTAGACCTCATTAGTAGGAAGCAATGAACAGTGCAACAATTCATATCTATCCTCCAAACGTACTGCTTTATAGCGAGTAGGCTGTAGATTTGAGAGAGAAAAATGGAAGATTGCTTGCTTAGCTGCCGCTAGAGTTGGAAGAAACACTGCTCAACATCAGCACCTATCAGAGCACAAATAGCGAGATGCTATAAGGGGTGTCAGCACTAAAATTATTACTCCGACTTGTATTGCCTATATGGATTGAAAGAGCCTTATTATATATAAAAACAACATATGGAAAAGTTCCCCCCCCCTTTTTTTTTTTTTGAGCCCATCCAGGCTGTTGCGCTGGGTCGGACCCCGCAGAGGTGTGTACCAGGCGGGTACGGCGGCTGCAGCAGCGCTGGGGCAGAACCCGGCCGGCCATGCCCCCTGCATCCCACTTCTGTCTGCGGGGCAGTTTGCTTGAACATCAAACTTCTTTGTCTGTCTCCGAGTCAGGCGTTGCAGGTAGAAGTGGTGAAGAGGAAGAGGTGAGGGAAGAAAAAGAGCTTTTAAATATGTGCTTATAATCTCTGCCAGGGGGCGAAGGAAAAGACTAATTTTAAGCCCACTCTCAAGTAATCTGTAACATTACTTAACATGACAGTTTTTATACCTGATCAAGGTCAGTCAAGTGAAAAGCATAATCAAAGGTAAAGAAGCCAGAATAAGTACCCTCAATTTTACCAAGCCGAGAAAGAAAGTAGCTTTTCTTTTCCCCAGAAAGCGCGTGGTTTAAAAAAATAAAGTTTCAGGTTATTGTCTGAAGCATTCACTTTCTTCTGAGAAGCTAGGAGGCACGGTGGCAGCAACATTAACATCGTGCATCTTGGGAAGCTAATTTCTGTATTACTCGCATGGCGAGACCCGACATTTCAACATCTTTCCTAACGTGTACATTTTTTTCCCAAAAATATTTTCTTCGTGTTTTACCACTTAATCCTGTCCTAGCCATTTAAATTCCCTGCTCCTACCCTAAA